>NC_082706.1:45545971-45845971 GCF_030144855.1 Hypanus sabinus | reverse complement strand
AATAATGTGACACTCCTGCCTTGCCAACCTTCTCTGCACGACATTCTCCCTCCTCTCTGTCCCTGTGGCAGCACTCTCTCATTGATAACCCTTCCTGTACACTCCCTCCTCACCGCACATATCGGGAATTCCCCCTCACCGCCCCTCCCACAGCACACCATCCACACCATCCCTCCCGTTCTGCTCCCTCCTTACCTCTCCTCCCTCAGTGCTCCCACATTACCACCCTTTCCACAGCACACCCTTCTCAGTCCCTCCCATGGATTCGCTCCTCACCACCCCTCTCCTACCGTGCTCCTACCTCACCAGCCGTCGCACAGTGTTCCCACCTCACTCCCACCCCACAGAGCATTTCCCCCTCACTGTCCAGAATGTTGCCTGGATTGGAAAGCATGCCTTATGGGAAAAGGTTGAGTGAACTCGGCCTTTTCTCCTTGGAGTGAAGGAGGATGAGAAGTGACCTGATAGAGGTGTTCAAAATAATGAGAGACATTGATCATGTGGATAGTCAGAGACATTTTCCCAGGGCTGAAATGGCTAGCATGAGAGGGCATTGTTTTAAGGTGCTTGGAAGTAGGTACAGAAGAGATGTCAGGGGTAGGTTTTTTTATGCAGAAAGTGGTGAGTGCGTGGAATGGGCCAGCGGCGGCGGTGGTGGAGGTGGAAATGATAGGGTCTTTTAAGAGACTCCTGGATGGCTACATGGAGGTTAGAAAACTAGAGGGCTAAGGGTAAAGCCTAGGTAATTCTAAAATAGGAACATGTTTGGCACAGCTTTGTGGGCCAAGGGCCTGTGTTGTGCTGTAGGTTTTCTATGATTCTATATTTCTATCCCACAGTGCACCCTCTGCACTGCCCCTCCCTCAGTGCTCCCACCTTACCACCCTTTCCACAGTGCTCACTCCTCACCCCCTCCCATGGAACCTCCTTGTTACTGCCCCTGCCACAGTGCTCCTTCCCCACCGCTCCGAGGGCTGGACCTACTTGTAGAGTGTGGAGAGTGGAGCCCATGGACTGCAGTGCAGAGAATCGTTTGTCCTTCAGTATAGCCCTCACCACACTGGCCTTGCCCCTCAGTAGCAACTTCTTGCCCTCCAGGATTGTTTCTGAATCAAAATGCCTCCTGCTGGACAGCGCATACACCACGTCCACCAAGGTGTTGGCCGCCCCTATCACCGTCATGCACAGGCTGAACTGTCGGACAGACACCGGCTCTCCATAGTATATGGCAAAGAGTCTCTCTGCTGTCAGGTCACGGCCCTGTGGAGGAAAAGCCTTGTATTAATGTTCTGCACTTGGGCCAGACCACTGCACAGTTCCAGTCTCCATATCCCTAGGTCAGAACAACTCCGGGAGCACAGTACACAGTTCCAGTCTCCATATCCGTGGGTCAGACCCACACCGGGAGCACCGTGCACGGTTCCAGTCTCCGTATCCCTGGGTCAGACCCACACCGGGAGCACCGTGCACGGTTCCAGTCTCCGTATCCCTGGGTCAGACCCACACCGGGAGCACCGTGCACGGTTCCAGTCTCCGTGTCCTTGGGTCAGACCCCCACTGGGAGCACTGTGCACAGTTCCAGTCTCTGTACCCCTGCGTCAGACCACATCTGATTTAATAGTCTCATATCTCCACTTTGGATGGATCCATCATTGATGATATTCCCAACAATGCCCCTGTCACATGTATTCTGGGAAACAGACTGCAAATACAGAATCCTTTTGTGTAATCCACTCTCACTCCCCTACACTGCCTCCCCACCCACCTTACAGTCGAAGAACTGAGCACAAATTAATGCACCCTCACTTACGTCAGCCTGGAAGGTACCCTGGGGCACAACGTTTCCTCGCGGACTGGGAACTTGCTGGAAGACCGTGAGGATGGCTTGGATGGCTGCTGTCTTGGTAATATTGTAATGCGTTCGGCTACCTCTTCCGAAGTTTGGCAGGAAGCAGTAGATGTGCCTGGCAGCTACTAGAAGCAGGAAGACCTGCGGAAGGAATCTCACCATTTTGAGCTCTCCCCTGTAACACAGAACAAATGGTGACAAGGCTACTCAGCCCATTGATGCTACCCCACTGCTTCATCAGAAGTCTCGACTTACAATCTCCATCTCCCACCCTGATTCCCACTCACTTTAAAACAGATAATTCTATTTAAAACATCATAGGAAATCTACCTTCAGCCCACAATGTCTGTGCTGTTCACTATGCTGCATTAAACTAAATCCCTTCTACCTGCACATGGACAATATCTGCACATTCAAGTGCCTATTTCAGAGCCTCTTAATCACATCTATTGCTTCAGCCTCCATCACCATCTTTGGCAGCACATTGCAGGCACCCAACACTCTTTGTGTAAAAAATAATGCCCTGTACTTCTCCTTTCAACTTTCATTCTTCTCACGTCGATCTGTCCTCAAGTAGCTGACATTCAAAGTTCAAAAAGGAAATTTATTATCAAAGAATGTTTATGTCACCATATGCTACCCTGAGAGGAAAATAAATATGTATTTATTTATAAATAATTCCAAATTACCATTTGTCCAATCTCCCCTTCAGACTCTGGTTTCCCTGATCCGTGTCACATGAAACCATGGGAATAGATGGTGGTTGTCTGTAAGAGCATCTAAGGCATATCATAAGTTCTGGTTCTGGGCACATAATGGCTGAGCTCTCCTGTCTTGTAAAGACACTGCCCAGAAGCAGGTGATGGCACAGCTGCACAGCTGCTTTGAGCATGCTATGGACTAGGACTCCAAGATCCCTCTAAACATCCAAACTGCCAAGACTCTTACCGTTAATACTATATTCTGCCATATATCATGGAGCGTCTGCAGAAGTCTCCACCTCCACCAAAACTGATTTTTCGGTGAAACCAAGCTCATTTATACAGCAAGATGAACAACTTCACATAAACTTGTTTGGCATCCCATGGTCAGTACATGATCAACTGCTTAAAAGACATGTCAATTATCTCTCAGCACGGCTAACAGTTCTTTGTGCCTTCTGTTATCAGTCTCATAATTTACCCCCAGACACATCTTCCCTCCTGGTTCCAGGGGCCTAGTATCTTATTTATTGGAGTTCTTGGTACTGTGCTTATCATCCAATGTTATTCTCGACATGCATCAGCAGTCTTAAGCCCCGCTGCTCCAGAATGGTCAAGTATCCCATCATTCACTAGCTGTAACCATTTCTACCACAAGACCATCACTGCCTATATCATACTACATGGCACATAATCAATGCACTGCGCTTTCTGTGAAGCTGATATGCTTTATTCTGCATTCTCTTATTGTTTTACCTTGTCCTATATGCAAAATAAACTTTTCACTGTATCTTGCTACAAGTAGCAGAAGGAGTTCAAGTGTGAAGTGGTTCATTTCTCTTTCAGTAATGGGGTGACCACAACTGAATGCAATTCTCCAGATGTGGCCTAACCAGAGTTGTATAAAGCTGCAAACTACCTCACCCCTCCATGTACCTATTCTCTAGATCTGGAATGCCATAGTCTATCTAATATCTGCCTCCAAGTCCATCCTCAGACTCAGAGGAAACAGCCCAAGTGTGTCCAACCTTGCCTTACAGCTGAAACTCTCTAATCCTCCACACCCTTCCTGTAATTGGGTGACCAGAACTGCTCATCAATAATGATTTAGACAGAGTATTTTGGGCTGAAATGCTTCCCTGGATGATCCTCGGCTCTCTCGGTGCTGACCTGTCCAGTCTTCCTCTAATACAAACAAACGAGATTCTGCAGGTGCTGGAGATGCAGAGTAACACACAGAATGCTGGAGGGACTCTGTTTCCTGATGGTGGAGCACGAACTCATCATCAGCTCAACTATGTCACTTCAATTAAACTGTCGAGGTTGAGAGCAGAAAATGAACAGGTGTTCAGCACTGCCTGTCTGTTTGACTGGTCTCTGTCTTCTCTCTGCTGCTGTCTGCTGGGAGGTGCAGGAGCCTTGGGTTTCGGGAGCAGGTGTTTCACTGAAGCTACCGAGCTCCTGGGCAAGGTTCAGTCACCTCAGTGCTCCGTGCAGGGCTCACATTCGGGGACTCTGCAGCTCGTGTTCAAAGTCTTTTTGTTTACCTTGTTTTTACTATTAATGCAATTTAATCAAGTTGCTTCAGCATTGAACTGACTGTAGCTGTGACTGTAACCATCGGCACAGAGCTGAACTGACCTTGTGGCTGTGGCCTGTAACCATTGGCTCAGGGCTGAACTGACTCTGGGTTCTAATGTGTTTCTTTGTTTTGTGGCTGCCTGCAAGGCTGTATGTGGTATACATACTCTGATAATAAACATACTTTGAACTTTGAGCCCTCTCTTTTGCGTTTATGCTATCTTTGACGTCATCAGCCGCAGTTGCCTCATCCTCCAGGTAGAATACTTCTCCATGGACCATCTTAATGGTATTGGTCCGTGGCATAAAAAAGATGGGATCCCCTGTTTTCCCTAAGCTGCCTAATCAAATCTTGTTCATTACTGTCCTGAATTGCATTGTCCCTAGAGAGCTCAACCACGAGCTGCTGTAAAAAGCCATTGTATAGGCATTCTATAAATCCTCTCTCTTGGGATCCAACTCCAACCTGTTTTTCCCAATTTTTCTGCAGATTGAAATCCCCAATGACTATTGTAACATTTCCCTTTTTACATGCCCTTTCTAACTCCTCTTGTAACTTGTACCACAACCTGGCTACTGTTCAGAGGCCCATCAGTGTCTTTTTACCCTTGTAGTTTATTCTCTGTACCCACAAGGATTCTACATCTTCCAATCCTATGTTACCTCTTTCTAAGGATTTAATTTTTTTAACCAACAGAGTTCCTCTACCTACCTGCCTGTCTTTTCAATATAATGTGCAATCATCTACTTAAAAATTGAAGAATGGTTACAAGAATGTTGCCAGGACTTGAAGGACTGGTGGGGCAGGCTAGGCCTCAGTTGGAGCATTTTCTGGTTTGGTTGACCTGATAATGGAACAATGTTGTTAAACTGGGAAGACTTATCAGGATGTTGCCATGTCTCGATTTACCAGGACGCTGCCTGGATTAGAGAGGATGTCTTATGAGGAAAGATTGAATGAGCGAGGTCTTTCTCTTTGGAGTAATGGAGGATGAGAGGCGACTTGAGTGCACTATAAAATGATGAGATGCGTAGTCACAGAGAACAGCCAGCAGTTTATTTTCCAAAGCAGGAATGGTGATTACAAGAGGGCATAACTTTAAAGTGGTCGGTGGATGCAAGAAGTAAGCTTTCTCATAGAGTGTTGTGAGTGCACGGTACGCACCATCAGAGAGGTGGCAGAGGTAGATACATTATCATCATTTCAGAGAGTCTTACACAAATAAATGCACAAAAGAGTAATGGAGGTTATTTGTGTTGGAGGGAAGGGTTACAATAATAATGAAGTAAGTTAAAATAATGTCACAGCATTGTGGGATGAAGGGCTATAGTGTGTTGTCATGTTCGATGCTCTGTGCTCCATGTTCTGTGTTGGCTGTCACAGCCAAACCTCAGGAGTCTGGTGACTCATAGTCCCTCACCATTAAATGTCAGTGTTACTTTTTGGTTCCCTCTCTCTGGAGACGACCTCACTACCTCCCACCGGATTTTCCTTCGCCTTCCTTTCCTGATCCCTACAAATTGTTCTCACCACCCTGCCAGCATCGCATCAGCCATAGGCTTGGTGATATGACAAATGATCTCCCCAGGTCTAACTCATGAAGTGGCTCTGTTCTCTGTTCTTATAACTAATACAAAAACAAAAATGTTCTCTGTCCATTAATCCCCACACATACACCTCATGCATGTTTTAATTCTGCTTAATGATCATTTGATTTTAAGCTGTGTACACTTCAACCACTACAGTTTGCCTTTCCACAACTCTGTCTGTGACAACATCAAACAGAAAACTCCAAGAAACTTAGACGAACTTTGCTTCCCTTTCTTAAATCCAAGTCAATAATGAGGTAACTTTGCAAGTACCAACAGAAGCCAGAGTTAAATTAGTAACAGAGTCTCCCCACCTCTCCCCCCTCGCCCCACACCCAATCGTGCCTCCCCTCAACCCCAACGGTCATGTCTCTCACCAGCAGTCTGAGATCTGATTCACCTCTTCCTGATCTGATTTGGGCAAACGGAGACGAGAAATTACGAGGAAATCTGCAGATGCTGGAAATTCAAACAACAACACACCCAAAATGCTGGTAGAACACAGCAGGCCAGGCAGCATCGATAGGGAGAAGCGCTGTCGACGTTTCGGGCCGAGACCCTTCGTCAGGAGAGGAGAAACGTTGGCTTTGATCCTGCTGTGGGATCTGGAGGGTTTATATGGATTGGGGGTGGGGTGTGGAGTACTTCCTCCGTGTGGGAGGAATCTCGGAAATCCCCACTCCTGGTGGTTAGAGTCACAGAGACGTGTGGCTGAGCTGGAAGGCAGTGTGGCAGTGAGATGACAGAAGGGCTGTTCCTGTTACACTCTCAACCTGACAGACACAAATGAACATGTGTAGTTTTATAATGGGTAGGGATACTCTCTACACTGCTGACTCTGCTTCATATTTTCCATAACCTATGGTGGTAAACAATTCTACATACACTTTCAGTACCTGAAATCACTCCCCTGCTCAACAATATCCCCTCCCCCATCACAATTCCCAGGAACCTCCCCCCCCTCTTTCCACATTCCCCCATCCAGCAGTTCTGGAATTTGCAATGATGATCCATAAACAAGGAAGGGGGAAGGGTGGGGAGGAAGGTGGATTTTAAAGTTCAAAGAGCTTTATTTCACATTTGGACAAAAATAACAGAAGATTATGAGGCACTGGTCACATACTTTGAAGAAGATTGGTCAAATGACCCTGTGGCAACACTGTCACAAGAAATTGATAAACATCACATACAAAGTAGCTTTACAGGTTTTGAGTGATGCCTTTGATGAACTGGCTGCACTGTTCAAGGTTCTGCAAAATAGTGGCCTGACACCAATTGATTCACTTCATTTTGCGCGAGGCAAAATTAACAAGATAAGAAAGCAGTATCTGGGAGACAATGTTTTATGGAGTGACAAAGTTAAAGTTTTGCTAATCCAACAATGTGAAGAAAACGTCACAGTAGATACAAATTCAATGTTGACTTTTATAAATAGTCTTTGTAGTCATTGAGAAGAAAGTTTTTCTGAAGATGAGGTACAAGAATGGTCAGCTTTTGATTTTTTCCCCAATTGCAGATTGTGACTTCACATTTGACAATGAACAAGTTAATGGCTTATGTCTACAATATCATGATTTTCTAGCTGAAAATACTGTAATAGTTAGACAGTTTAATGATTTCAGATTTTCCATAAAGAAAAAATTAATTCCAAACTGATTTTTAAAAAAAGTTCAAAGTATAATTTATTATCAGAGTACATACATTTCACCACCTACAACTCTGAGATTCTGTTTCTGCAGGCCGACTGAGAAAATCGACAGAACAGTAACTGGAAAGGGCGAGCCCTTTGCTTGCATCTTCGGAAACAGCTTTATTTCCGTCTCTGATACCCCCTCTGTTCCCTCTCAGGTTCTTTTGAAGACCCTGACCTGGAGTTACACTCTGAGTTTGGTTCTTTGCTGGAATGGGACCCGCTCCCAGGGCCTCACGATCGGCCACTTTTTAATATACCGACGCGGACTGGAAGGCAGGTGCGCCTTCAGGGTGCCGGATTTTCATGGTTCTGGAGGTGGGCTGATTCAAGGCTGGTGGTGCCGCCACTGCTGACTGATGTGGCTGACGAACAAGAGGTACAGAGCTCAGAAAACGTGACAAAACAGATTAACACCATAAATCAGTGTTGTTTTGTTATGTCTCCCCTCTCCCTGTGAAATGGGGATACCACTTTTTCCCTTATTTGTGAGAGAGAGAAGAGAGACCCTGTGGTATGTCAAATACTGGGTGATCAAGTAGTCTTTGGGGTTCTGCAAGTCTGTAACTTTATTGATGCATTGCTGCAAGGTGCATTGCTGCTTGGTGGGGGTGTGCCAATGCTTTTTTTGCTGGTGGGGAGGGGGGGTGGTCTTTGCTGTTGCTTGTGGGTGGGAGAGGGGAGCTGGGGCGGCCTCTGGGGTTCTAACATTTTACTGTCTTTTGTTCTTTGGGGCTCTCCTCTGTTTCTGTGGATGTTTGAGAAGAAAAAGAATTTCAGGGTGCATATTGTAGACATTTCTCTGATATTAAATGTACCTATTGAAACAGGATCTTGTCATGTTGGTTCATTCAAGTCTGCAACCTCTTCAGACTGATTTAACCTGCAGTGGACGTTCCTGAGTGTCAACATCTCAGACAGTCTATTCTGGGTCCAGCACAGTGATCTAATCAAAGTTCAGGGAGGGTTGTAGGGGCCAGAATGGGTCACAGATATGGGAAGGGGTGTAAGGATGGAGGTGGGGGGGGGGGGGTCACAGAGACACCGGGGTTCATAGAGAAAGAGAGGGACTGGGGTTTGAGTTCTGCATTCTGCCCTCTTCGTCATCCACATTGACTTCATATCTTGCTGGGGAAGTGAAATTACGTTCGCATGTCTTTTGTGCCTTTCTCAGTTTTCTTTGTTGAAGAAAATTATAAATATGTTTTGAACTCTGCATCAGTGAACTGTGACTTCCATATAGGGTCCTGGTTAGGTCCTGTCACATTGGTTCATTCAAGCCTGCAACCTCTCTAGACTAATCTAATTTGCAGTGGACTGGTGTCAACACATCAGTGGACGTGTTCCTGAGCGACAACATCTCAGACGATCTATTCTGGGTCCACCACAATGATCTAATCAAAGTCCAGATCACATGTATTATTGAAGTGTGTATCCAGTACACAACCTTGCGATTTGTCCACTGCAGGCAGCCACGAACCAAAGAAACACCAGAGAATCAGTTTAAAGAAAAATACCCCACACAACAAAGGCCATTAAACACCCAGAGGTGTGAAAATGGTGTGGAAAAAACAAATTGCACAATTAGAAGGTAAACAAGTAACACACAGAACATTAACTATCAAACCGCAGAGTCCCTACTGTGAGTCCACAGCCTCGGAGCCACTGAGGTGAGTGACGCCGGTCCAGGAGCCCGATGGTTGCAGGCCTCAGCTGCAGAGTCAGTTGACCGCTGAAACGCCTCGATCAAATCGGGCAAAAAAGAGTAAACGACAACTTTCATTTGGAGTTTGAGGGGATTTGCTCTGTCACCAAAGATTCTCACAAACACCTGCAGATGTTGGAGTTCAGGATGCCACAGTGGCATAACGGTTAGCCTCATGCTAATCCCACTCGGTGTGGGAATGGGCCGCGTCTGTAAGGAGTTTGTATGTTCAACCCATAACCGCGTGGGTTTCCTCTGGATGCTCTGGGTCCTTCCCACGTTCCAAAGATGTAGCCAGTTAATTGGTCACAAACTGCCCTGTGATTACACTGGTGTTAAATGGGGGGGGGGGGCTCATTGGTCCGGAAGGGCCTGTCCCACACCATATCACTAAATAAATGTAAAATAACAGAATGTCCGGTGTGCAGATTTCTGACTGGCTGCTTCACTGTCCAGTATAGATACTCCAATGCACAGGATCTCAAATTGTCCGGGACAGAGAATTCTGACTGGTTGTATCACTGCCCAGTATAGATACTCGAATACACAGGATCACAAATTGTCCGGGGCAGAGAATTCTGACTGGCTGCGTCACTGCCCAGTAAAGATACTCCAATACACAGGATCACAAATTGGCCAATGCAGAGAATTCTGACTGGCTGTGTCACTGCCCAGTATAGATACTCCAATACACAGGATCACAAATTGTCCAATGCAGAGAATTCTGACTGGCTGTGTCACTGCCCCTATAGATACTCCAATACATAGGATCACAAATTGTCCAATGCAGAGAATTCTGACTGGCTGCGTCACTGTCCTGAATAGATACTCCAATACATAGGATCACAAATTGTCCAATGCAGAGAATTCTGACTGGCTGCTTCATTGCCCATTATGGAGGCACCAATACACAGAATCACAAGAGGCTGCAGAGGGATGTAGACTCGGTCAGTACTGTCACAGACGCAGCCCTCCTCATTCTCGAGGACATCCTCAAGAAGAGGTGCCTCAAGAAGTTGGCATACAGCATTAAGGACCTTCACCATCTGGAATAAGCCCTCTTCTCAGTACTGCCACCAGGGAGGAGGTACAGGAGCCTGAGGGCACACACTCAATGTTTTAAGAACAATTTTTTCCCCTCCCTGATCGGATTCCTGAATGACCCATAAACCCATGAACATTACATCATTATTCCTTTTTCTTTCCACTACTTATTTATTGATGTAATTTATATAAATTTTATTAATTGCACTGAACTGCTGCCACAACACAACAAATTTCACACCGGATGCAGATAATGAAAATCATGATTCAGGTTCAGGACAGTGGGGATGTGAAGCTCGTTCCTTTTGCTAATCCAGCAAGATTCAGGCCCAGGAGCCCAGGCATGGATGGAATGAACCTCATGCAGTGATCAGCAATCGTCGCCAGTCCTGTCTTCCTGCCAGGAGGAAGGTCATCACTGAGACAACTGAAGATGGCTGCATCCAAGATGTTGCCCCAAGTTACTCTTGTAGTGATGTGCTGGCCCATTCCCCTGCAAAACATGTTATCTTTCACCCCTCCTCATCACCTCAGGCTCCTGTCCCACCCTCCTCCTACTGGCCACTTCCTCTCTCATCCACAACCCTGTCGTGCTTTGGAGGCTTGTGTGCCTCAGTGACCCAAAGAGCTAGGACGGTTGAGGTCAGGGCTTTATGCTTTGTCTCTTGGTAGGGTCACCCACGCAAACAGGTCAAAGGGTAGAGGTCAGACTAAGAGTGGTCCACCAGTCTGCCAGGTTCATCTTGGGACCAATAATCCCGACTGGTCAAACAAAACTGTTATGGAACAGTAATGAAGTATCCTTCTACATCTGTGTGTGACAATATTCCTGAGTCTCCAGTCTGGACTTAAATGACTGACACTGGTGAAAACTGAGAGGCAGGAGCAATGAAGGAAGCCCTGAAGGATCTTCATTATCCCCCAAAGGTCGATAGTATGACGGGAAGTAACTTCTGGTCAGAGTCACTCTGTGAGGAAGGCTTGTCACTGATTACAGACGGCACATGGCACATTCAGTAGAACACTGAATGGTCATCCACACACATTATTCCCCTCTGTCATTGTGGTGAGCGCACGCATCACAATAAATCAACAGTCACAACATCCCCAGCAGTAATAGGTATTAAAAAAAAGAAATGCACTATGTTACATTTAAATTATCTCGGGTCAATTTATTCATATTCATCTTTCCAATAAGTGTTTTGCCAAAGTGTCATGATAATCTGACGTTTCTCCCCTCCACAGTCACTGGGTCTGAAACAGAGCAGCTGCATAGAGCTGTCTTATATAGAGGCAGCGGCAACCCGACAGGTGTGCTGATGGTGGAGGATGCCATCTTTAACTGGGTTAAGGGTTATGTTACCCAATTACTCATCTTGTGGTAAAGTTTTGGGGTTTATTTAAGTTATTTAACCGGGAAATGGTGACTCCTATAATGAGGTATATGTGTTTATTGTGAGAACCGGCAGTAGAGTTTCAGATTCTGTGAAATGGAAGATAATTGAGTTAATTAGCTTTTGGTTGGTTTAGGGGAGGGGCTTAGCAGTTTCAAACCTCGGGTTACCAAGGCTTTGGGATTTTTTCCTGTTTGGTCTGAGGGTAGCTGTTAGCCAGACAGGTGACAATTGCAAGCTGTGTATGTATTGTATTTGTCCCATTCTTTTTCTTGTTTTGATGTGGACGTCCAGGTTTTTGTTTTGTCACTATTTATGTAAATAAAAGCACCTCAATCTATTTTTGCAACTCAAGCCATCTAGTTATTCTTCTTAGACGGTTGACCCACAGTTATTTGTGACACACTCAGTACAGAAACAGGCCCTCCGGACTAACATGTTCATGCTGACCAAGGCAACCAACTGAGATGGACATGTGTGTGTGTGTGTGTGTGTGTGTGTGTGTGTGTGTGTGTGTGTGTGTGTGTGTGTGTGTGTGTGTGTGGAGTTTGCACATTTCCACATTTCCCCCGGCTTCCTTGACATTTCTTTGGGGGCTTCTAGACTCCTCCCACATCTCCAAAGAAGTCATGTGGAGTGGGGAAAGCTGGGTAAGTTGGCTGCTGTGAGACCCTTCTTGGTGTTTGAAGGATCTGTGTTAATGGGTGGTGTTGGTTGACAGACATCAGAATCAGATTAAATATCACCAGAATGTGTTGTAAAATCTGTTGACTTTTGACAGCAGTACAATGAAATACATGATAAATAAATATTGAGAAAAGAAACTGAGTTCCATTAAGAATATATATGTCTATTAAATGGTTAAGTAGTGCAAAAAGAAAGAAAGAAAAAGTAGGGATTGTTTCCATGGGCTCAATGTCCATTTAGAAGTCAGATGGCGGGGGGAAGAAGCCGTTCATGATTGGCTGAGTGGGTGCCTTCTGGCTTCTGTCCTTCCTTCCTGATGGTAACAGTGTGAAGAGGGAATGTCCTGGGTGGTGGGAATCTTTAATGACGGATGCCACCTTCCTAAGGCACCGCTCCTTGAAGATGTCTTGGATATTATGGAAGCTGGTACCCATGATGGAGCTGACAAACTCTACGAGTTTCTGCAACTTGCTTCGGTCTTGTGCAGCAACCACCCCATTACCAGATGGGATGCAGCCAGTCAGAATGCTCTCCATGGTACATCTGTAGAAGTCTTCGAGTGTTTTAGTTGACAAACCAAATCTCCTCAAACTCCAAATCAAATATAGCCGCTGTCTTGCCTAATTTATACCTGCATCAATATGTCTCTTCCAGTTTAGGTCCTCAGAGATATTGATACTCAGGAACTTAAAATTGCTCACTCTCTCGACCTCTGATCCTTCCATGAGGACTTGCATGTGTTCCGTCATCTTACCCTTCTTGAAGTCCACAATCAGCTCTTTCATGTTGCTGATGTTGAGTGTAAGGTCGTTGCAGAGACACCACTCCACTAGTTGGTATATCTTGCTCCTGAACGACCTCTCATCACCATCTGAGATTCTGCCAACACTGATTGTGTCTTCAGTAAATTTATAGATGGCATTTGACTGTGCCTAGCCATACAGTCATGGGTAGAGAGGGAGCAGAGCAGTGGGCTAAGCACACATCCCTCAGGTGCACATTGTTGACTGTCAGTGAGGTGGAGATGTTATTTCCATTCTGCACAGATTGTGATCCTCTGGTTAGGATCCAGTTGAAGTGGGAGGGTCAGAGGCTCAGGTTCTGTAGCTTTTTAATCAATACTGTAGGAATGATTGTTTTATGGTTGATTTATTATGGTTAATAAACAGCATCTGGACACAGGTACTTGTATTGTCAAGGTGATCCACAGCTGCGTGGAGAGCTATTGAGAGCACGCCTGCTGTGGACCTATTGTGGTAATAGGCAAATTGCAGCAGGTCCAGGTCCTTTCTGGTGTTGATTCTAGCCATTACCAATGTCTGAAAGTATTTCAGCACCACAGGTGTGAGTGCTACTGGACGACAGTCATTGAGGCAGCTCATGCAACTCTTCTCGGGCACTGGCATAATTGATGCCCTTTCGAAGTAGGTGGGAATTTTTAACCATAGCACTGAGGGATTGAAAATGTCTCTGAATACTGCTGCCATGTGCTTGGCACAGGTTTTCAGAGCCTTACCAGGTACTTCATTGGGCCCTGCTGCTTTGCTGACTTTGCACCTTCTTGGAAGATAGTCTGACATTGGCCTGCAAGACGAGAGATCACAGGTTCATCAGATGCTGCAGGAGTCCTCATGGCTGTGGTTTGATCCCTCCCTGCAAAGCTTGCATAGAAAGTGTGGAGCTCATCGGCCTCTTGAAATAACCCTCTGCAAATAATACCTGGTTTTCTTATACAGACTTTGATTGTCAGTCTTAAATGCAACAGATCTAGCCCTCAGCAGATTTGATCGGCTGAATGGTCTCTTTCTGACTCTCTGCCATTATCAAAGCTAAGAATGTAGATATAAGAGAGGGGGGAAGAAAGTTAACCTGGATGTAGAACACACACTGTACAACACAGCAACAGGCCCATTGGCTCCAAATGGTTTGCCAATCAAATTAAACCAGTAATTAAATGCCCAACTAAACTAATCTCTAACATTGAGTACACAATGTACTCGAATCTTTATTCTCTGCACATTCATGTGCCTAACTAGAGCCTTTTAAACACTTCTATCACATCTCCACCCCTGGCAGCATATTCCAGGCACCCCCACACCCCCACAACTCTCTGTGAAAAATTTGCCCTGCACATCTTCTTTGAACTGACCCTCTTTCACATTGTCAATGTCCTCTCCTAGGAGACATTTAGGCACTGGGGAAGTTTCTTAATTTTATAAAATTTAATCAGGTCTCTCATCAGTCTCCAACATTCAAGATAAAACAATCCAACTTTGTCCAACCTGTGCCTATAGTCCCAATCTTCCGTCTCCATCAGTCTCAGCCTCACCTGTTCCTAGGATGCTACTTCCCTTTCCGAAACATCACTGATATCCTCTTTCTTCAAAGAACAATGTTTCCCTTCCTCCACCATTGGTGCTGCCCTCATCCACCCTCATCCCATCTTCCTGCTGCCTTATCAGAGATAGTTCCTCTTGTCCTTACCTACCACCTCCTGAATCTCTGCATCCAGCTTATAATTCTCTGCAACTTCATCCATCTTCCTACCACTAAACACCCCCCCCTCCGATTTCCACAGGAATTGCTCCCTTCATTATTCCCTTGTCCACTCATTCCTCCCCACTGAACTCCCTCTTGGCACTTACCCCTGCAAGCATGGTGGAGTTTGGGAGTTGGTCTGTGTGCAATCAGTGAATGGGATTTATTCAAAAGGGAAAATACAAATACGACTTGGGCAAGCAGAGCAGCCAGTGTTTGAGTGACTTTGGCTCCATCAGTCTTTAAGTATCTGGCAAGTTTCATCATTTTTCATCTGTTAGGGTTCAATTAGGCTGAGAAATGGTGAATATGGAGAATTTGTTGCCACAGGTGCTGTGGAGGCCAATTCATTTGGTATATCTACAGCTAGAAGGCGATAGCATTCAAGCCCAGCCTCAACAGCCCATACAGCTTCTTTACCACCCTTCCAAAATGTGCTGCCACATTCAGGCACATTTGGATTGGTACACTAAAGGACATCTCAGCTTCAAACAGCAGTACAGAACACCACAGGGCTGCCCTTTCACTGCATCCATTGAGTACATTGTTCCCTCAATACTACCCAGTCTTGTAGCAAAGCCATTTCCTTGACTAAATGCTTTGTGTCAAAGGAACTTGCACTGATATCAAACCTACTGATTTCTGCTTCACAACCAGTGCACAGTCAGAGATCTGTAATTATTTTTAGATGCTCCACAGCATCTCTCAATCACTACCTAACAATGTAAACATTTTCATCAGCATAAGGGAAGGCAATCTTCTGTTCTGTCCAGAATCTTCCATCATAGTATGGTGACACAACTCAGCAGTGAGCTGTGGTTGGATTTTCCTTGAATAAGAGGCAAGGATAGCAGGATCAGGGAAGGCTGGGTTTCAAGACATAATGAGGCCCTGGTTAACAGAAAAAGGACTGTAAGATAAAGGAGTAGAATTAGGCCATATTGCCCACCAAGTGTGCTCCACCATTTCATAATGGATGATCCATTTCTCTTGCAGCCCCAATGACTTGCCTTCTCCCAGCATCTCTTCATGCCCTGATTAATCAAGAACCTATCGACCTCTGCAGCGAGTTGTCAACACAGCTCATGGAAACCTCTACAGTTGATAGATTCTTGATTAGTCAGGGCAGGTAGGGATACAGGGAGAGTATTTGCATTTCACTCTACTCTTTAAGAAGGGAGGGAACATAAAAACTTAAGAAATAGGAGCAGGAGTAGGTCTTTCGGCTCATCGAGCCTGCATACCATTCAATAAAATCATGGCTGATCTGTCCATAAACTCAGCTCCAACTACCTGCTTTTCCCCATAACCCTTAATTCCTCTACTATGTGAAAATCTATCTAACTCTATCTTAAATATATTTAGTGAAGAAGCCTCAACTGCTTCCCTGGGGAAACAATTCCACAGATTCACCACGTTCTAGGAAAAACAGTTTCTCCTCATCTCCATCCTAAATCTTCTCCCCTGAATCTTGAAGCAATGTCCACTAGTTCTAGTCTCACCTACCAATGGAAACAACTTTCCTAATTCTATCTTATCTATCCTTTTCAAAATGTTTTATGTTTCTATAAGATCCCCTCTCATTCTTCTGAAATCCAGAGACTATAATCCCAGGCAACTCAATCTCTCCTCATAAGTTAACCCCTTCATCTCTGGAATCAACCTGTTGAACCTTCCCTGCACTGCCTCCACAGCCAGTATATCCTTCCTCAAGTATGGAGAACAGAACTGCACACAGTACTCCAAGCGCAATTCATCAGTACCCTGTATAGTTGCAGCATGACCTCCCTGCTCTTGAATTCAATCCCTCTAGCAATGAAGGCCAACATTCTGTTAGCCCTCTTAATAACCTGTTGTACGTGCAAGCCAACTTTTTGCACAAGCACTCCAAAGTGCTGCAACCTTTCACCATTTAAATAATAATCTGCACTTCCACTATTCCTTCCAAAGTGAATGATCTCGCATTTACCAACATTGTATCCCATTTGCCAGATCATGGCCCACTCACTTAACCTATCTATAGCCCTCTGCAGATTCCCCACATCCTCTGTACAATTTGCTTTTCCAGTATTAGTATCACCAGCAAAATTTGCTACACTACAATGTCATCAGCAAATTTTGCTATGCTACAACGGAGGGAGGCACAAAAAAAAAATTATAGGCCAGCTAGACCGACTTCAGTGGTTGGGAAGATGTTGGAGTCCATTATTAAGGATGAGAATTTGGGGTACTTGGAGGCACATAACAAAACAGGGTACCATCATCATGGTTTCTTTCAGGGAAATCCTCCATGACAACTCTGTTGGAGTTCTTTGAGGAAGTAACAAGCAAGATAGACAAAGGAACGTCAGTGGATGTTGTTCACTTGGAGTTTCAGAAGGCCTTTGAATAGGTGCTGCACATGCTGCTTAACAAGATAAGAGCCAATGGTATTACAGGAATGACACATGGATAGAAGATTCACTGACTGGCAGGAGGCAAAGAGTAGGAATAAAAGGAGCCTTTTGTCATTGACTGCCAGTGACTACTGTTGTTCCGCATGGATGGTGTTGGGACCATTTATATGTAAATAATTTGAAAGACAGAATTGTTAGTCTTGTGGCAAATTTTGAAGACTGTACAAATATAGGTGGAGGGGGTAATAGTACTGAGGAAACAGGGAGCCTGCAGAAGGACTTAGACAGAGAGGGAGAATGAGCAAAGAAGTGGCAAATGGAATATAATGTAAGGAAGTGTATGCTTATGCACTTTGGTAGAAGAAATAAAGATGAAGAGTATTTTCTATATGGGGAGAAAATTCAAAGATCAGAGGTTCAAAGGAACTTGGAAGTCCTGGTGCAGGATTCTCTAAAAGTTGATTTACAGGTTGAGTCAGTGGTAAGGAAGACAAGTTCCGTATGAGCATTCATTTCAGGAAGATTAAAATGAAACAGCAAAATGAGGCTTTATAAGCATTTTTCAGACTGCACTTTAAGTATTGTGAATAATTCTGGGCCCCTTATCTGAGAAAAGAAATGAAAAGTGCAATTATTAGGGTTTGCAGTCTTCTCAGTATTTCTGACTAGACCATCATGATTCCAATTCCAGAGATGTAACATCGTGTCAAATCAACACCATTGCACACTCTCTGGGATCAAGCAATGGAAAGACAGAACCTGTTTCCTATGATTATGTTCATTGCAACACTTCCTGAATGTGCTGGCAAATTAGTAGGAACTGAGTTGAATGAAACTGTAAGCTTGACTATACAGCATATTAATCAGAATGGAGAAGGCAGGGACCATCATCTTTGACTGACAGCAACACTGTGAAAGTGGTCAAACTAATACCTTGACCAATCAGGATTCTCCAATGATTAGAATGGTACAGCTTTGTTCTCTGTTCTCTGCTAAAATTCCTTGGCACTAACCTGCACAATTGTCTGGGAGAGCAGTTGAGTTTTTCTTTGAGATTGAGTGTAAGTGTGTGTGTGTGTGTGTGTGTGTGTGTGTGTGTGTGTGTGTGTGTGTGTGTGTGTGTGTGTGTGTGTGTGTGTTTGTGTGTGTGTGTGTGTGTGTGTGTTTGTGTGTGTGTGTGTGTGTGTGTGTGTGTGTCTGTGAAAGATAGAGATCATCTAGCAGTGGTCGTTTCCTACCAATCTTGTTTGAGCTAATATGTGTAGAAATATGCCTCTGTGACTGAAATGTATGATTAAATTTGAGATTATTTTTAATAGAGTGAAACAGAATTACTGTCTGCTATACTGCTGGCATTTAGGGCAGTAATGAAGGTCCTCCATCTCTGGTGATGTTCAGGGCTGCCTTCATTGTGTCAGTAGCTTCCTCTTGGTTTTCGCTATACAGAGTCATGCAAGTCCCAGGTGGAGCCTCAGGAATACTGTTATACTCATTGCTGTTTCTATAACAATTTTGTTCTACCTGCCAGGGTTGTTAACTCTGAGCTGAACCCCATGAACATGGAGAACTGGTTGAGCACTCTTTTTCTGTCCTGTACTCTTTGGCCTCTTTGCCATGGGTGGCCCTACCAAGAGCCAAAGCATAAAGCCCTGACTCCAGCCAACATAGCTCTCTTAGTCATTGAGGCACACAAGATTCTGAACCCAGTGACAAGATTGTGATCCTCTTGGAGAATAATGACATATAAAACACTGAAAATTCTCAGCATCTGTGAGAGAGCAAAATGATGCAGGTCCAAATCCTTCATGAGAACCAGGAAAGAGAGAAAGTAATAGTGGTGATGGTGGGAGGAGAAACGGATAGAACAGGAAATGATTCTGAAGAGGTGAGATATGATGAGTTAATGGGATGATTCAGGTCATATTATGCCTCATATGTGATGTGGCAGGGTTGTGGGGGCATACCCATTGGGTCAGTAGTAACAATGGAGGTGGCCACGGACAGACACGTCAGTGTGTTGGATAGGGAATTACACTCAGTGGCCATATTATTCTGTACGTCCTCTTCTGTTCTTCAGCTGCTGTAGATGCACTTCTGCACACCCCTGTGGTAACACTTGTTTATTTGAGTTAGTGTCACCCTGATCCATTCTGACCATTTTCCTAAGACTTCTCTCATTTACAAGGCATATTTGCCCATAGAACTGCCACTGTATTTCTTCACCATTCTCTGTTAATGCTACAGACTATTGTGCATCAAAATCCATGTGACCAGCAGTTTCTGAGAAACTTGAACCACCCTGTCTGGCATAAACAATCATTCCACAGTCAGGGGCACTTCGATCAAATTTCCTCTGCATTCTGAAGTTTGGTCTAAAGAACAATCAAACCACTTGACCATTTCTGCATGCTTTTTTGCATTAAGTTACTACCACATGATTGACTGCACTAACGAGTAGGATACATGTACACCTAATAAAGTGAACATTGAGTGTGTGCTGATGGGCAACCAGACACTCAGAGTCATTCCTACAGACTGAATAAGTTAATGAGCAATTGAGAAGTTTTGATTCCATATTCTTTAACATCCGACAAATCACTTAAATGTCGAAAGCTCCTATTTATTTCTGCCCTACACAAGGATTGGGGGTCAGTTCTAGGTCATAGTCCTGTCTTGATTAAGTCACTGGGGAGCTCAACACTTTGCAGTACAGAAGATATGGGTTCAATTCCTACTGCTTCCTGTAAGGAGTTTGGACATTTTCCCCGTGACCACATGGGTTTACCTCCAGGTGCTCCGATATCCTCCAACAGTCCAAGCATGTCCAGGTTAATTGGTCAATGTGAATTGTGCCACAATTTGGTGAGTGATAAGTTGGGAGATTGCTGGGCAGTGTAGTTTGACGGACCAGAAGGGTCTGCGCTAGATCAGAATAAATAAATAAATAAATAAATAAATAAAATCTGGAGCATGGATTCACAGATTTGATTTTCAAATCAGCAACTGGGTATAAATTGAGGTAATAAAAGCAACACTGTGCAATATGTTTGTGAAGCACTTGGCGTACTGTAAAATACTACATATTATCCTTCGTGGAAGAAAATCTTCCCTCTTTATCTGGTCCATCTGATATGCTCCTCTAAACCCATCAATAAGGTCCATTCCCAACCACTCCAGGAATTAATCTGAGAAGTTGTTGTGCAGATTGTTACAGGTATTCAGTGATGATCAGTTGGGCACAGGAAGAATTTACACAGTATATACTGACAAATATCCTTATTGGTTCAGTTAACAAGCAGCAGACGACTAATACAAAAATAATCCTGTGCGCACAACTTTTATCTGAACCTCCCTTAACAGTTAAAGAGGATAAATTGTAATGTTTGGGAAAAGAGTCAATGCTGGCCTCTGGATCCCAATTTAATCTCCATGTTTCCAATGTGAGCTCATCCAGATATCCAGACTTGTGGCTGCTGATGCTCTGGAAATTTTCCATTTTTATTCTCACCAGATCAATTTGTTATGTTTAAATTGCATTGTCTCAGGTTCATCTGACTGACCCATGTCAGTCTTCTCATTGGATCTGGCCCAAAACTACAAGCAGTGTACTTTTGTCTCAGGTATCTAAATGAGACCAAGTCAAACCAGTTTAGCCAATTTAGCCAAAACTGGGCTCAGGCTACTTAAGATCAAAGGCTCTTCTTTATACAAAGGCTGCCATTTCTACGTAACCAAATGAACAGCTTCTTATTTGGAAATGGAGCAGAATTGTAATGGTATCAGGATTGCTGTCCATGAAGTTCTGAACTCAAATGAAACTCTCAAGCCCAATCTGATATAGACAGCTATGGATACCTTCAGGGAAGGGAGTTTATACTGTAGCCACCTGTTCTTCTTGTTTATCCTACATGGCAAGTCTAGCTGCCAATGCCCACTATTTGAGCAGTGAGTCCTTCCCTATCAAAGAGGACATTATTTGCAACTAGGAACTTTACTTCTAGTGATCCATGTCCAAATTTAGGTAAAATTCTTAAAACACATTTAAAACTCACAAAGGATTTGATCTTATAAAAGATTTCCAAAAGACAAATGATTTCCAAAGCACAGGTACCATTCTTATAAGCTAAATAACACACAAACAAGTTATCTGTTGCAGAAATCAAAGGCAGAGGAATGGATTCCTGTCTTTCTGTCATTCGTCTTGATGTTCCTTGACCGTTACTAACAAACCTGACTGCCAATATTTATACAGTTTTTCTACCACGAGATAACCTCACATAGAAGGTCTAAAAATTTAAGGTAACAGAGATTATAAACACTTATAATAAATGCCATGAGGGCTAACACTCTGAGTACACAAATCTCTCAACTATTGATAGATCTGGTATATGATGTGCTAAGTGATAGTATCAATCTGGTCTACAAGGTACTGTGAACTAAAGAACTCAATGTTGGCTTGATCAATGCAGGCCCAGTTAACATAACCAATTGTCTTATACTGTATCTCTTGAGCAGCTAGCACTGTGTTGTGGGCCAGCAGTGTCATATTCTATTGACAGTACTGTTTGTCTGCAAAGCTGTTCTTTTAACTTCAGACTGATCATTGCTTGCAATCTATATTAAGAATTGAAGTTGAACAAAGAATATCAGTTCAAAGTTTAACTTAATCACAAACAACTCATTGTTTCTCTGAAGAGTCAGATGCTGTGTTAGGCAAAATGGTCCCCTGGACCATGGACAGTGAATATCCATCACATATCAGGCCATTCAGCCCATTCAAGTATGCTTCACCGTTCAATTTTGACCGAAATATCTCAACTCCATTGTCTTACTTTCTGCTTACTATGACATTCTTACTAACCAAAAACCTATCAACCTACCAAACTCCAATTTAAATATACCCAATTACCTGGTCTCTGCATCTGTGGCAGCAAATTCCACAGATTTACCACACTCCTGCTAAAGAAATTCCTCCTAATCTCTGTTCTGAAAACATATAATCTCATGCTGGGGCATCTGGATGTAGATTTTCTAACTTTTTGAAGAGTCCTTCCCACATTCACTCTATCACAGCCTTTTAATATTTGGTGGGTTTCTACAGCATGAGGAAACCACTCAAAATAGCAGAAAAAAAAGTGCATCCGGAATCCAGACATACATGCCACATGAACCTCAATGCCCCCCAAAATGAGTCCAAAGCCACAAGATTCACTGATCAATCCTTGTAAAGTGGAACCCAAGACTCCTGCACTTTCCTCTGGCAGCAGCAAGCAAGAGCAGGCCAAACAAGCAGATGGCTGACCAAATCTGAGGTCACTCACAAAAGACGTTACGAAGTGAAGGTGCACATAGTAGCAGAAGCATATTTGAAAGATGGAGAAGTAGTTTTTGTGAATAGTTAGTTACATGCCCCGTGGGTATCTTGTGACTGTCTTATGAGCATGATGTAATGGTCTTGTGATGGTGGGCTGATGTATTTTCCTGCCGGTGTGAGGTCATGTGAGGGTCTGATTCAACAGGTATAAAACAGGAAACATTCAGGAATTTGAAGAAATCCATGCAAGAAACTTATGTGGAATTTGCCTATGATAAAACTATGTGTTTTGAGAGATGGGTTTCCTCTAAAAATGTGAATGGCTAGGAAAATAAATTATAAGAGGAATTTAAAAGCAGCATCCCTGTTGAAGTAAGAACACACTTAAATGAGAGGGATGCTGCTACATTGCAGGAGTCTGCTAAATTAGCTGATGAGTATGCTTTAATCCATAAGAATAAATTTCCTCAGAGTAGAACTTTTAAAAGGAAAAATAGCACAGAGTATCAAGGTAAACCAGAAATTAAGTGAGAAAGGTAAGGAGGAAGGAAAACATGTGAAGGAAAGACAGTTTGGTCCCATTTGTAATTATTGTAAGAAACCTGGCCACGTAATAGCTAACTGTTTCCTATTGAAGAACGACAAGGATGCAGTCCCTGATGCTTGTGTGCAACTTATTCAAATACCTGTAAGTCCACAGGGTCTGATAAAAATAAATTAAGCTTTGTCAGAGTCTGGCCAAGTTAAGAGTGCATATGATAATTTTATAACTGAAGGATTTGTATCCTTGAAAGAGGGATCCACTCTGATGCCAATAAAAATCCTTAGAGATACTGGAGCTTCTCAATCACTAATGTTAGACAGTGTGTTAAAGTTTAGTGATGAGTCTGACACTGGTGAGATAAACTATATACAAAGTGCTGGGAGTGCCCTTATGCCTGTACATTTGCATAGAGTAAATTTAAGGTCAAGGTTAGTTACAGGACCAGTTAAAGTCGGACTACAGCCCAGCTTACCTGTGAATGACATTTCTCTGTTGTTAGGAAATGACTTAGCAGATGGACAGGTTTTACGTGAAGTGCATTTGTGATAAAGTCAGAGGAACCACGGATGGATTCTATCACAGATTCCTCCTGTGTTGCAATTCGAGCTATGGCTAAAAAGCTTGATGGAGAGGATGAGGTTGTTAACCATGTCTGTTCAACTTGGGATTTGAATTTTGAGGATGTGTCAGAAACTGTCATAGCTTCAATGTTTGATCAAGATTCTTGGAGTAAGTCTGACCTTGAAGATTTGTCTCTGTCTTGGAAGGAGGTGATAGCAGAGCAGAGTAGAGAACCTGAGATTATCGAATTAAAGAAACAAGCTCTCCCAGATTGTGAAATTGATAAGGTGCCAGTAGGATATTATTTTGTGAAAGGAGTGTTGATGAGGAAGTGGAGATCACCTACAATTCCTGCAAGTGATGAATAGAAGGTTGTTCACTGTGAAACAAGGTCTTTGAACATTTTTACTGCCCTGGTTTGAGAAAAGGTGTGGTGACATTTTGCAGAAGATGTCATACTTGCCAATTGTCGGTAAACTTAATCAAGTTACTCCAGTGGCCCCACTGCAACCTATTCCCACATTTGGTAAACCATTTTCAAAAATTATTGTAGATTGTTTAGGCCTATTACCAAAAACTAAAGCTGGCCATCAATATTTGCTGACCATAATGTGCACTGTGTCTAGGTTTCCAGAGGCAGTACCAGTTAGGAATAGAACAGCTAAAACTGTAACAAAAGCTCTTATAAAATTCTTTACTTATTTTGGGTTGCCTAAGGAAATAGAATCTGATCAAGGTAATAATTTTATATCTGGATTGTTTCAACAGATAGTTTATAAATTGGGAGCTAAGCAGATTACCTCGTCTGCATATCATTCAGAATTGCAAGGAGCCTTAGAGAGGTTTCATTCTACCCTCAAGACTATGATTAGGACGTATTGTGTAGAAAATGAAAATGATTGGGATGAGAGCATACACTTACTTCTATTTCCAGTATGGGAGCCAGTATAGGAATCATTAGGTTTTAGTCCATTTGAACTTGTATTTGGGCATAGAGTTAGAGGATCTTTGGCCTTATTAAAAGAACAATGGATTAATCAAGAGGTGCACACTAATTTGCTGGATTATGTTTTAAAATTTAAGGATTGATTACATAAAGCTTGTAGCTTGGCCAGGGAAAATTTTAAACTGGCCCAGGAGAAAATAAAAACCTGATATGATAAAGAAGCTAGAATGAGGTCATTTAAGACTGGAGATAAGGTGCTGGTTCTTTTCCCGATGGAAACAAACCCTTTACGAGCTAAATTTCATGGTCCTTATGAAATTATGTCCAAAGTTAATGACATGGATTATGTGATAAAACATCAGATCGAAGAAGGCAAACCTAGCTTTGTCATATAAATATGATAAAACCATATTATGAAAAACAATCTGCTACTATGACTGTTGTGACTATATAGCAGTCTGCTACTATGACTGTTAATAATGAGTCTGATCTCACAAGGAACTTAATGGATGATTCATCTGAAACTCATTCTAAACCCAATATTATTTTTGCCAGATTACCAAACTCAACAATTCTGGGAAATATTGATGAGAAATTAGCTCATTTACAGCCAGAGCAGAAGCAACAGACGAAGCAATTAATTCTTAGATATAGGGATTTATTTCCAGACGTTCCTCAAAGACCCACAGAAGCTTCACATGACATAGATGTTGGAGGTGCCAGACCCATAAAGCAACATCCATACAGGATGAACATGGAAAAATATGAACTTGCTGAGAAAGAAATTAAATATATGTTAGAGAATAATATTATTAGACCTTCTAATTCAAATTGGAGTTCACCTTGTGTTATGGTGCCTAAGTCAGAGAGCAGTATCTGGTTTTGTACTGACTACAGGAAGGTGAACACTGTAACAAACACAGATGCATTTCCAATCCCTAGAGTGGATGATTGTGTGGATAAAGTCAGCAAAACAAAGTTCCTTACAAAGATTGATTTGTTAAAAGTGTTCCATTGATGGATAAAGGTAGAGAGATTTCTGCACTTGTAACCCCATCTGGGTTATATGAATATAATGTTCTTCCTTTTGGGATGAAAAATGCACCAAGTACTTTTCAGCAGATGATCAATTCTATGATTCGTGGGTTATAAGATACAGGTGCCTATATTGACGAATAAGTTACAGGAAGTGATACTCGTGAAGCACATATTACTGCAGTGGAGAAACCATCTGAAAGGCTTTCAAAAGCTAACTTAACTACGAACTTAGCTAAAAGTGAATTTGGTCATGCAACTGTGACTTACCTTAGTTATATTGTAGGTCTGGCTTGGTTAAAGAAAATGGTTAAGGAAATAAATCAGGCTCCAATTTAGCAGTAAAAGTCTGATGTTACAGGAGTATAATATTTTGATTACTCATATTAAAGGTAAAGGTAATGTGATTGCTGAGTGTCTAGGTGTTGAATGTACAAAGTAATTTTTTGTGGAGTGATTTTTTTAACATTTGTAACATTTCTACTGTATAGTAATTTGTAAGGTGCTGTATGATAACACTGTGTTGTAGATTTTATACCTTTATATTTTTTTGTAAATAATTGTTAAAATTTCGCTCTTGACAGGTCAATTTTATTTGGAGGGAGGTGTTTACATACTCCATGGGTATGTTGTGACTGTCTTATGAGCATGATGTAATGATCTTGCGATGGTGGGTTGATGGATTTTGCCACCAGTGTGAAGTCTTATGATGCATTTCCCTGCCAGTGCGAGTTATGTGATGGCCTATTCCAACAGGTATAAAACAGGGAAAGCCTGCTGTGATGCAGGAGTTTTTGTTGGGACATCGTTTAAGTCATCCGTTACTCCGTTATGCTGCGTATTTGGTTTCATGACGCAGTTTTATTTTCAAGTGGAGTTTTAATTTCTACTGTAAGGTACATTATCGTTGTGCCAGCAGTTTTGAAAATCACTGCCAGTTATGTTTGATGTATCTTCGATTTGATCTTACAGTCTAAGTTGGAGAGTAAGGACTTACTGAAGTACGGAAACCCGGGGGATCGAGTAAAGTTGGTGTCGTTGGTGGATTAATACAGGATCGACCTTACTGGATCTTCATTCAGGAAATAGTAACCTGTATCTGAGATAGCCCCTGCCTTGTGAGAGCAGAAAGGGTTGGGTGCAGTATTATTCACCAAGGAAAAGGTCAGTTTCTTCAAGCCATTTTTATTTCCTTCATCGTGAGTCTTCCAGGGAAGACATTTTTCAGCTGGGATTATCATTAACGTCACGTCGTCAGGGAATTTGTTACTTCAGGAAAGTTTCTCCTAAATGACTGTAAAAATCATTTGGACTTTAGCATTTACCATTTTAAGAACTGTGTATGCATTTATCGCTTTAAGAACTGTTTGAGTTGCCGTATAGCAATTAACTTCTGGTTAAGTTAGTCGTTTGTTTACTTTTCATGTTTGTTGAGCAGAGTTTAAAAAACTGTTTATTTGTTTATTACAAAAACCTGTCTCAATTCTATATTCATTGTTGCCGTGTCGTAACAATTGGGGGCTTGACAGGGATATGTTCCATTTTTGAGTTTAAACGGTTGTTTAATTAACCATCAGATTTGGAAAAGGGAAATACCTGATTCATTTGTTTGAGTGGATTGTGGGTGGTATTCGGCAGCAATGAATATTCATGACTTTCTGGCATCGCCAGACACGGAGTTATTGGCGAAGGTGAAAAAGAGTGATGTATCTGAGATTGCTAGCAGGTTGGAACTTCAAGGTATTTCAAAGGCTACAACAAAGCCTGTATTTTAGAGAAAAATCTCGTCACACTATGTAGAGTCAGGTGATTTTGATGAAGTGGTGGTAGATATGTTTCCAATAAGTAACCTGGAAATGCAGTTACAAATCGAACAAATGAAATTAGAGCAAAGTAAAGCATTAGACATGCTTAGAATAGAAGCTGAGTTAAAACAGAAGCAGAAACAATTGTACGCTGACTTGGAAATAAGTCGATTAGAAGCTGCAAATAAACAGAGGGAATTTGAATTTGCGATGGCGAAATTAAGGTCTGAGAATCAGTCCGCTGGTTCTAGGAAACGGGTTGTTGCTAGATGAGAAGTTATATTTGCTCCTCCATTTAATGAAACAGAAGTGGATAAATATTTCTAACATTTCGAAACTGTTGCTCAGATTTCAGAATGGCCGAAAGAGAAGTGGCCAGTGATGTTACAGAGTGTAATTAAAGGCAAGACAGAACAAGTTTACACAGCTTTTACTGCTGAGAAAGAACTAAATTATGATATTATGAAGCAGCATATACTGAAAGCATATGGACTGGTTCCAGAAGCTTATAGAGAAACATTCAGGAATTTAAAGAAATCCATGGAAGAAACTTACGTGGAATTTGCCTACGATAAAACTATGTGTTTTGAGAGATGGGTTTCCTCTAAAAATGTGAATGGCTAGTATAATAAATTATAAGAGGAATTTAAAAGCAGCATCCCTGTTGAAGTAAAAACATACTTAAATGAGAGGGATGCTGCTACATTGCAGGAGTCTGCTAAATTAGCTGATGAGTATGCTTTAATCCATAAGAATAAATTTCCTCAGAGTAGAACTTTTAAAAGGAAAAATAGCACAGAGTATCAAGGTAAACCAGAAATTAAGTGAGAAAGGTAAGGAGGAAGGAAAACATGTGAAGGAAAGACAGTTTGGTCCCATTTGTAATTATTGTAAGAAACCTGGCCACGTAATAGCTAACTGTTTCCTATTGTAGAAGGACAAGGAAGCAGTCCCTGATGCTTGTGTGCAACTTATTGAAATACCTGTAAGTCCACAGGGTCTGATAAAAATAAATTAAGCTTTGTCAGAGTCTGGCCAAGTTAAGAGTGCATATGATAATTTTATAACTGAAGGATTTGTATCCTTGAAAGTGGGATCCACTCTGGTGCCAATAAAAATCCTTAGAGATACTGGAGCTTCTCAATCACTAATGTTAGACAGTGTGTTAAAGTTTAGTGATGAGTCTGACACTGGTGAGATAAAGTATATACGAGGTGTTGGGAGAGCCCTTATGCCTGGACGTTTGCGTAGAGTAAATTTAAGGTCAAGGTTAGTTACAGGACCAGTTAAAGTAGGACTACAGCCCAGCTTACCTGTGAATGACATTTCTCTGCTGTTAGGAAATGACTTAGCAGATGGACAAGTTTTACCTAAAGTGCATTTGTGATAAAGTCAGAGGAACCACGGATGGATTCTAACACAGATTCCTCCTGTGTTGTAATTCGAGCTATGGCTAAAAAGCTTGATGGAGAGGATGAGGTTGTTAACCTTGACTGTTTGACTTGGGATTCGAATTTTGAGGATGTGTCAGAAACTTTCATAGCTTTAATGTTTGATCAAGATTCTTGGAGTAAGTCTGACCTTGAAGATTTGTCTCTGTCTTGGAAGGAGATGATAGCAGAGCAGAGTAGAGACCCTGAGATCATCGGATTAAAGGAACAAGCTCTCCCAGATTGTGAAATTGAAAAGGTGCCAGTAGGATATTATTTTGTGAAAGGAGTGTTGATGAGGAAGTGGAGATCACCTACAATTCCTGCAAGTGATGAATAGAAGGTTGTTCACTGTGAAACAAGGTCTTTGAACATTTTTACTGCCCTGGTTTGAGAAAAGGTGTGGTGACATTTTGCAGAACATGTCATACTTCCCGATTGTGGGTAAACTTAATCAAGTTACTCCAGTGGCCCCACTGTAACCTATTCCCACATTTGGTAAATCATTTTCAAAAATTATTGTAGATTGTGTAGGCCTATTACCAAAAACTAAAGCTGGCCATCAATATTTGCTGACCATAATGTGCACTGCGTCTAGGTTTCCAGAGGCAGTACCAGTTAGGAATAGAACAGCTAAAACTGTAACAAAAGCTCTTATAAAATTCTTTACTTATTTTGGGTTGCCTAAGGAAATAGAATCTGATCAAGGTAATAATTTTATATCTGGATTGTTTCAACAGATAGTTTATAAATTGGGGGCTAAGCAGATTACCTCGTCTGCATATCATTCAGAATTGCAAGGAGCCTTAGAGAGGTTTCATTCTACCCTCAAGACTATGATTAGGACGTATTGTGTAGAAAATGAAAATGATTGGGATGAGAGCATACACTTACTTCTATTTCCAGTATGGGAGCCAGTATAGGAATCATTAGGTTTTAGTCCATTTGAACTTGTATTTGGGCATAGAGTTAGAGGATCTTTGGCCTTATTAAAAGAACAATGGATTAATCAAGAGGTGCACACTAATTTGCTAAATTATGTTTTAAAATTTAAGGATTGATTACATAAAGCTTGTAGCTTGGCCAGGGAAAATTTTAAACTGGCCCAGGAGAAAATGAAAACCTGGTATGATAAAGAAGCTAGAATGAGGTCATTTAAGACTGGAGATAAGGTGTTGGTTCTTTTCCCGATGGAAACAAACCCTTTACGAGCTAAATTTCATGGTCCTTATGAAATTATGTCTAAAGTTAATGACATGGATTATGTGATAAAACATCAGATCGAAGAAGGCAACCCTAGCTTTGTCATATAAATATGATAAAACCATATTATGAGAAACAATCTGCTACTATGACTGTTGTGACTATATAGCAGTCTGCTACTATGACTGTTAATAATGAGTCTGATCTCTCAAGGAACTTAATGGATGATTCATCTGAAACTCATTCTAAACCCAATATTATTTTTGCCAGATTACCAAACTCAACAATTCTGGGAAATATTGATGAAAAATTAGCTCATTTACAGCCAGAGCAGAAGCAACAGATGAAGCAATTTATTCTTAGATATAGGGATTTATTTCCAGACGTTCCTCAAAGACCCACAGAAGCTTCACATGACATAGATGTTGGAGGTGCCAGACCCATAAAGCAACATCCATACAGGATGAACATGGAAAAATATGAACTTGCTGAGAAAGAAATTAAATATATGTTAGAGAATAATATTATTAGACCTTCTAATTCAAATTGGAGTTCACCTTGTGTTATGGTGCCTAAGTCAGAGAGCAGTATCTGGTTTTGTACTGACTACAGGAAGGTGAACACTGTAACAAACACAGATGCATTTCCAATCCCTAGGGTGGATGATTGTGTGGATAAAGTCAGCAAAACAAAGTTCCTTACAAAGATTGATTTGTTAAAAGTGTTCCATTGATGGATAAAGGTAGAGAGATTTCTGCACTTGTAACCCCATCTGGGTTATATGAATATAATGTTCTTCCTTTTGGGATGAAAAATGCACCAAGTACTTTTCAGCAGATGATCAATTCTACGATTCGTGGGTTATAAGATACAGGTGCCTATATTGACGAATAAGTTACAGGAAGTGATACTTGTGAAGCACATATTACTGCAGTGGAGAAACCATCTGAAAGGCTTTCAAAAGCTAACTTAACTACGAACTTAGCTAAAAGTGAATTTGGTCATGCCACTGTGACTTACCTTAGTTATATTGTAGGTCTGGCTTGGTTAAAGAAAATGGTTAAGGAAATAAATCAGGCTCCAATTTAGCAGCAAAGGTCTGATGTTACAGGAGTATAATATTTTGATTACTCATATTAAAGGTAAAGGTAATGTGATTGCTGACTGTCTGGATGTTGAATGTACAAAGTAATTTTTTTGTGGAGTGATTTTTTTAACATTTGTAACATTTCTACTGTATAGTAATTTGTAAGGTGCTGTATGATAACACTATGTTGTAGATTTTATACATTTATATTTTTTTGTAAATAATTGTTAAAATTTTGCTCTTGACAGGTCAATTTTATTTGGAGGGAGGTGTTTACATACTCCATGGGTATGTTGTGACTGTCTTATGAGCATGATGTAATGATCTTGCGATGGTGGGTTGATGGATTTTGCCACCAGTGTGACATCATATGATGCATTTCCCTGCCAATGCGAGTTATGTGATGGCCTATTCCAACAGGTATAAAACAGGGAAAGCCTGCTGTGATGCAGGAGTTTTTGTTGGGACATCGTTTAAGTCATCCGTTACTCCGTTATGCTGCGTATTTGGTTTCATGACGCAGTTTTATTTTCAAGTGGAGTTTTAATTTCTACTGTAAGGTACATTATCGTTGTGCCAGCAGTTTTGAAAATCACTGCCAGTTATGTTTGATGTATCTTCGATTTGATCTTACAGTCTAAGTTGGAGAGTAAGGACTTACTGAAGTACGGAAACCCGGGGGATCGAGTAAGTTTGGTGTCGTTGGTGGATTAATACAGGATCGACCTTACTGGATCTTCATTCAGGAAATAGTAACCTGTATCTGAGATAGCCCCTGCCTTGTGAGAGCAGAAAGGGTTGGGTGCAGTATTATTCGCCAAGGAAAAGGTCAGTTTCTTCAAGCCATTTTTATTTCCTTCATCGTGAGTCTTCCAAGCAAGACATTTTTCAGCTGGGTTCATTATTAACATCACGTCCTCGGGGAATTTGTTACTTCAGGAAAGTCTCTCCTAAATGACTGTAAAAATCATTTGGACATTTTTCATTTTCCATTTTAAGAACTGTGTTCACATTTATCGTTTTGAGTACTGTTCGAGTTGCTGTATAGCAATTAACTTCTGGTTAAGTTAGTCGTTTGTTTACTTTTCATGTTTGTTGAGTAGAGTTTAATAAACTGTTTATTTGTTTATTACAAAAACCTGTCTCAATTCTATATTCATTGTTGCCATACCGTAACATCATGCACGCGCCATAGGGTGTCACCCAGTGTGCAGCTGCTGGGAGCGATGGCGGGTAATGGACCAATTGGGCCGACGGTGAAAGAACCAAGTACTCGCACAATCACAAAGGTACGGTGGTGGCAAGGGGGCCACACGTCTCTCCCATCCATCAGGGTCACACAATTTCTTCTCTTCTAGTTCCAGTGGGGCCAACCTAGTCACCTGATATTGATGATGCAGAGGTGTGGAGCTTACTTCCAACAGTGAGGGATTGTTCTGAAGGAGAATGCATGGAAGTAAAGATAGTGAAGAATCAATTTGACAGCACCTTTGCTTCATAATATGATCTTATGGGAATGGCCTCAAATTCTGTCTTGCAATAAAAACTGTACTGGAGAATGAATTGTTCACAAGTTGAATTTTACTCATTCCCTGAGTATCTATCTTATGTTCCTTATCTGATTATACATTGGCATATATGGATTCATCTAACAGGTAGTTTTCATAAATATTTTCCATCTGATATTGATCCAGTGCTCTGTCCAGATTCTTATGTGCTTTCTTCTGAAACAGGAATGGAAATGAATTAAGTGATATGAGCAGGGCCAGGATTTGTTTTGTTTGAGTCCCAATAGAATATTCCTCTCATTATTGATTATTGGAGTTGTACCAGTCATTTATTGGAGTCATTGAGTTATGCAGCACAGAAAGAGTCTTTGTAGACCAACTCATCCTTTTTGATCAAAGTGCTAACCTGGGCTCCTCTCATTTCCCTGCATTTAGCTTATGTTCCTTTAAGCCTTTCCTCTCCAGGAACCTGTCCAGTGTTTTTTAAACATTGCAAGTGCACCCCCTCAGCCACTTCCTCTAGCAGCTCATTCACATGCCCACCACCCTCTCTGTGAAGATCATACCCCTCACATCACCTTTCAATCCCTTCCCTCTCATGTGTGCCCTTTGGTGTTAGACTCCCATACCTTGTGGAAAAAGACAGTGACCATTCACGTTCATGTCCCTCTCAGTTCTATGTAACCTCTAAAAAGTCACTACTTAGAATCAGAATCACGATTAGTATCAGCAACATATGACATGAAATTCTTTGTCTTTGACTCTGACACCTAAAGAAAAGGCCCAGCTGATCCAGAGTCTCCTTCTAACTCAAACCCTCCAGTCCTGTTAGGATTTAATTTGACTTCAGTAAGAGCGTGGTAGTTTGACCCAGTGGAGAGCACATTCCTGAGTCTCGGACAGAGGGTTCTGAGTTCAGACTCACCTTTTCATGTTCTAACTGCAAAAACTGAGGCCAATACTCCCAGGGAAGTAGTGAGGGACTGCTGTTGTGTCGTGCTTTGCAAAGGGAGTACTATATTGCCAGAGGGGCTGTGACTCTCGCGCTATAGGGTTTGGATTGGGTTTGATTGTAATTGTAACTGGAGAAAGGGCTGATACTGCACCCTTGTTTGCCTAGTTTTAGAGGTAATGTCTTGTGTTTTTATGTTTGGTGAAAATAGAGTAATAGTTACACTCACTGCATTTGTAGCCTGGTTTCCAAACGGTGCATGGTACTTCTTACAGTGCTCCTTTCCCTTCTGATTCTTTCTCATGGGCACCTTCCCAGATCCCTTCATTGACGTGAGTCCTAATGAATCTTCTGGAGATCTAAGAGCAATGATAGAAACATAGAAACATAGAAAACCTGCGGCACAATACAGGCCCTTCAAAAGTACTTACTTTAGAAATTAGCTAGTGTTACCCACAGCCCTTAATTTTTCAAAGCTCCATGTACCTATCCAGGAGTCTCTTAAAAGACCATGATATCCGCTTCCACCACTGTCACTCACAGCCTATTCCACGCACTCACCACTCTCTGTGTAAAAAAACTTACCCCTGTCATCTCTTCTGTACCTACTTCCAAGCACCTTAAAACTGTGCCCTCCCGTGCTAGGCATTTCAGCCCTGGGGAAAAGCCTCTGATTATCCACACAATCAATGCCTCTCATCATCTTATACACTTCTATCAGGTCACCTATCATCCTTTGCCACTCCAAGGAGAAAAGGCTGAGTTCACTCAACCTATTCTCATAAGGCATGCTCCCCAATCCAGACAACATCCCTGTAACTCTCCTCTGCACCCTTTCTATAGTTTCCACACCCTTCCTGTAGTGAGATGAGCAAATCTGAGCAGAGTACTCCAAATGGGGTCTGACCAGGGTCCAAGATAGCTGTAACATTACCTCTTGGCTCTTAAATTCAATCCCACAGTTGATAAAGGTCAATACACCATATGCCTTCTTAACCACAGAATCAACCTGCACAGCAGTTTTGATTGCCCTATGGACTTGGTCCCCTATATCACTCTGATCCTCTACACTGCCAAGAGTCTTACCATTAATGCTGTATTCTGCCTTACCATTAATGCTATATTCTGCCATCATATTTGACGTACCAAAATGAACCACCTCACACTTATCTGGGTTGAATTCCATCTGTCACTTCTCAGCCCAGTTTTTCATCCTATCGATGTCCGGCTGTAACCTCTGACAGCCCACCACACTATCCACAACACCTCCAACCTTTGTGTCATCAGCAGATTTACTAACCTATCCATCCACTTCCTTAGCCAGGTCATTTGTAAAAATCACGAGGAGAAGGAGTTCCAGAACAGATCCCTGAGGCACAGGTCACCGCTGGTCACCACCGGTCACCAACCTCCATGCAGAATATGACCCTTCTGTAACCACACTTTGTTTTCTGTGGGCAAGCCAATTTTGGATCCACAAGCAAGTTCCCCATGGATCCCATGCCTCCTTATTTTCTCAATAAGCTTTGCATGGCTTACCTTATCAAATGCCTTGCTGAAATCCATATACATTACATCTACTGCCTTACCTTCATCTATGTAATTAGTCACATCCTCAAAAAATTCAATCAGGCTCATAAGGCACAATCTGCCTATTACAAAGCCATGCTAACTATACCTAATCATATTATGCCTCTCCAAATGTTCATAAATCCTGCCTTTCAAGATCTTTTCCATCAACTTACCAACCACTGAAATAAGACTCACTGGTGTGTAATTTCTTGGGCTATCTCTACTCCCTTTCTTAATTAATGAATCTTGAATAAAGATGAATGCAACATTATCATCCTCGGAGTCAAAGAGTCATGTTGGGGGAACATTCTTGCATCAGACTTGAATGAAACAAAGAGTTGAAATGCTAGACGTCTTTCTCTGCTTCTTACATTTACTGAAATATCCCAGGAGCTTCTTAGGAATAGAAGTGAAACAGGAATTTATTTGTGAGTTACATAAGCAGTTGTTGAAGACTTGAGGAATTTATCTGTGAGTCACATGAGTTGTTGAGGACAGATATTTTTATTTATTTGCTCAAGGGATGTGTCCATTACTGGCAGCACAGTGTTCATTGTCCATGCCCAACTACCCCTGAGCTGAGGAGGCAGTTCAGAGTCACCAACACGATGGGTCTGGAGTTATACGCAGTCACAGGTGACAGATTCTCTTTCATGAAGAGCTTTAGTTGCTCTGACAGGGTTTTTTGATGTTCCCCTCTTACTAAGTCTCTTACTGTTCATCAATTCCAGACAGATTTCTTTTTTTAAATTTAATTCCCCAAGCACAGAGGTGGGATTTGATCTTTTGTCTGAGAATCAATGATGCAGAACTCTGGCTGTTGATCCCTTAATAGAATCATCGTGCAAAGGAACCTGAGAGGCATGATCCCAGTGTATTTTAGACAAAGGAGACATTGAAGAGGGTTGGGAAATTCTGGAGTTCTGGTCTAGGCTTTTGTAGGTAATGATGGAGCATTGAAAATCCTGTGTCAATTGGAAGAATGGTTTGGAGAGGAAAAGAAGGTAGCATAGATGGAAGAATACATTATGGACATGGTCATTGTTCAGCCACTTACCTGTTTGTTCTTTGTCGCATTTTGCAAATGAAGCAAATCATTTGATGTAATGATCAGGAACAAAATTACTGCTGTAACTGCCAATGGGTTGACTGGTATGCTTTTTCCCTCTGTTGTAGGAACAGAGATTAAAGAGATGGTCGTTAGAGATAGTCTTCTGCAAAGCTGACATTCACCCTCAGAAAGACCCTCCTCTCTTTGCAGCTGCCTTCAAAATTTAAAGATTTGCTTTATTTGTCTCAGGCATATCGAAGCATACAACGAAATGTGTCATTTGTATCGAAGACCAACACTATCGAGGATGTGCTGAGGGCAACCCGCCAGTGTCACCAACATTGCATGGCCACAACTTACTAACCCTAACCCATACGTCCTTGGAATCTGTGAGCAATCCGGAACATCCGGAGGAAACCCACGCAGTCATGGGGAGAGCATACAATCTCCTTACAGAAAGCAGCAGGAACTGAACCCCAGTCGATGGCACTGCAGAACATTATACTAATCACCACAGTACCATGTTGCCCTTCAGCAATATGTGAACGTAACTCCTCAGTCAGCAAAGTGGACAAAACATTGACAATGATTAGTTTTCTTAAAATAACTTCCGATTAATAACATGCAAATTGATTCAATTAAACACCAAGGGAAAGACTTTTGCACAGCAAACCTAAGGACACAACTAACACTGCTTGCTTTGCCTATGGTTTGACATTGTATTGCTCACAGAGGAGGAATGACTCCTCCAACAGCACATGAGCTCATTGTTCTTCCCAACTTCGAAAGACCTTGACTAAAAATTAATTGAATTAAATTGAATGATCTCTATTGTCATTATACATAGGTACAATGAAACTCTGTTCAGCTTCCTCTCAGGCAATTATATAAAGTGGTAGGTAAAAACAAGACAGTAGTAAAAAAATAGTATTAAGTAGATAAGTAGCAGAAAATAAGTTGCAGCAGCAGCAGAATATCAGCGGCAGGACAAATACGATTTGCATCAACCCAACCAAAACATGAAGCAAATGTCCTAAAGCATGACAGAGTCTGACTGTGCACATTGTTTTTAAATTACTCATTTCTAGTCAATAGTGAAATCATCATTTATTGTTCTAAAGGAGTGAATGCTCTGACTTCTGTTGTAGGGAAGTTACTGAGAGACAAGGTCTATAATCACTTGGTGTGGCCTAATTTGGTACATTGGGTGCATTTCCGGTCACCTACCTAGAGATATCAATAAGATTGAAAGAATACAGAGAAAAATAACGAGATTGCCAGGAGTTGAGGACCTGGGTTATATGGGAAGGTTGACTAGGTTAGAATTTTATTCCTTGTATTGTAGGAGAATGGGGGAAATTTTGACAGAAGTATATAAAATAATGAGGAGTATAGAGAGGGAGAATGCAAGGGTTTTCTTCAGAGTTTGGGTGAGACTAAAACTGTAAGTTAAGGATGAAAGGTAAATTTTTTTTAAGGAGGACATCAGAATGTTGAAGAAATGTGCTCTGACTGTGGAATGATAATTGGTGCCGAGCAGGGTAATTTGAGTATCTCAGAAACTGCTGAGCTCCTGAGATTTTCATACATAACCCTCTCTAGAGCTTACAGGGAATTACGTGAAAAACAAAAAATAAACTCGATGTGTGCGTGAAAATACCTTGTTAATGAGAGAAGTCGGAGGAGGGTGGCCAGACTGGTTCAAGCTGACAGGAAGGCAAAGGTAACTCTCATTCCCACCCATTACGACAGTGATACGCTGAAGTGCACGTCTGAATGCACAGCATGTGAAACCATGAAGTGGATGGGCTACAGCAGCAGAAGACCATGAACATACACTCAGCAGCCACTTTACTAGGCCTGGGAGGTACATAATAAAGTGGTCACTGAGTTTACAAGCCTGCTATTTGTATTGTGGTAAACATAAACAGACAGATCTGAGGGAGTTGTTCATCTGAGAACATAGACAGACAGGATCAAAACATGTAAGAAATGATTATCAGGTGCACATTGGAGCTTGAGTTACTGTTGAACTGGGTGGGGTTGTCAGATTACTGATGTTCAGGACTTGTATTAAGTTGTGTTAGTACTTAACTGGCATAGTTTTGATTCCATCCTACTGGCTACAGAATATAAATAGATACTGAATCATAAAACAGAACTCACCAGAAACATGAAGCTGTATGACTGGGTACTTAAAATTGGAACCAATCTTAAATTCTATTCTGAAAAAATAAGGACCTTCATCTTCCTGTTTAATGTTGTTTATAACCAGGGTGCAGTCCCCGTCATACAGATCTCCAGTCAGCTGAGTTCGATGGCGAAATTTTGAAGACTCATATACATGATCCCTGGAGTGAAAGACAATAGAATCTGCTGCCCATTTCAAGTTATTGAACCACACTCCGGTTCGCAATTCATTTTCCAGATTCGATGGGTAGCTGTAGTAGCATGGAATCCGGGCACACATGCCCCTCTGCACTGTCACGTATCCTGGGATGTCAGCTCTCCACTCTTCAGACACCACAGCTGAGGTGAGAAATATCAGTATTTAGCAAGCGATGACTAGAAGATTCAACAGACTTGATATGCACCCTCTGTGTCTGTGTACACAAAATAAGGCACTCCTCAAGAATAGAGGAAGAAAGAGGAATGGGAATGGGTAACATCTATGGAGAGAAATGGACAGTCGTCATTTCAGGTTGAGAATATGCAAAGCAATCTGTAAGATAGGTCTCAACATAAAATCACCATCCATTTTCCTCCCTAAATGCTGTCTTATTCGCTGAGTTCCTGCAGCTTTTTGCCAGTTTCTCCAGATCTCAGCATCTCTTGTATCTCCATTGGAATTGTTAGTTGTTCATTCAGTCCTGGAGATCAAAACCCTAACTATTTAATATGACACTAAAATCGCCCATCTGGTCCATACTTCCATGTACAATCCCGTGAGTCCACTCCTCCTCCGACTACTCTGTAACCCTGCAGCATATTCCTTCTCACATACCCAGCACGTTCATGTTTGATTTTTGGAAGGTTACCAACACCAAAGAGTGATTAACAGTTCATGTGGAAACTAAAGACGGAGGAGGTGGTGGGATGTGGTGGGGAACCATGTGATTACAGGGATGATGTGCAAACTCCACACAAATATAAACCAGGGTGTGGATTGAATCTGGGTTGCTGCTGACTCCACCACCTATTCCCATTGCCATTCCCACTCTGACCTGCCCGTCCTCAAACTTATTCATTGTTACGGAGAAGGTGAATGTTATTTTGAAGAGTAATATCTCAGTTCTGCTGGGTAACTGACTATCCAATGAAATGAATTCACAGCACACCCCCACCCCCCATCCCGGCGTTCATCTCCCTCACACAAAGGGAGATTAATCTGAGTTTTCATCTCAGATTCATCTCCCTTTGGTCATCCACTCCCTCATCTCCCTCCTGCACCGGTCTGTCATTTGCCCCTCCCACTCACTAATCAGCCTCTGTCCCACCCGTTGCTCCTCACACTGTTTGATTCTCAGCTCTTTCCTCTTCTCTCCCAGTCCTAATGCAGAACCTCAAACCCAATGTACACCTTTGACTCAGCTGATGCCCCTCGACCAGCTGAGACCTTCTAGCATCGGTTTCTCACTGAAGGATTGTTCACGTTGCTAGAAATGATTGAAAGATTCCACGAAGGTCTCAAAGACAAATATAAATCAGAATCTCTACACTAGCTCTGAAGAACCCTGACAGTATCCAGGAACATCACGAGCTTGATGTCAATACAGGCTCCTTTGCAAAGTACAGACTCAAAAGCATTACTGTGGTGAGTAATCCCTCCTTCACGACCCATGTCCTCCCTCACCAGTCCCTTAACCCCTCACCTTTATTCTCCTCTTCCTGTGCTGCGTTTGCCTCCTGAAAGTCCCCCCGCCCTTCCACCTGGAGATGGTGGTGCTGTCCTGCCCCCGCTGCTCTTGTGTCTCTGGGAGGGAGAGGTGTGCATTAGGGAGATACTGTTTGAGTAGCCTGTGTGAGTACCTGCCAGGTTTTCTGCAGATCCTGCAAAATGCACTGCAATTGGCAGCAATTTGATATTGCCATTTCCATTCTTCAGAACAACACTAGCCATTAGAATCTGGTTTAACATCATTTGCATATGTTATGAATTTTGTTGTTTTGCAGCAGTAGTGCAATGTATAATAAAAGACTATAAATTACAATAAGAAATACACACATTATATATGTACAACTAAATTAAATAAGCATCTTGGACAATGTCTCCCATCCACTCCATAATGTACTGGTTAGACACAGGAGTACATTCAGCCAGAGACTCATTCCACTAAGATGCAACACTGAGCGTCATAGGAAGTCATTCCTGCCTGTGGCCATCAAACTTTACAACTCCTCCCTTGAAGTGTCAGACACCCTGAGCCAATAAGCTGGTCCTGAACTAATTTCCATTTGGCATAATTTACTTATTATTATTTAATTATTTATGGTTTTATATTGCTATATTTCTACACTATTCTTGGTTGGTGCGACTGTAATGAAACCCAATTTCCCTCTGGATCAATAAAGTATGTCTGTCTGTCTGTCCGTCTGTCTGTCAGTGCAGAATGAGAAGGACCAATAGTGAAGTAGTGTACATGGGTTCATCGTCCATTCAGAAACCTGATGGCAGAGGAACCCTCATATTCTATACCTTTACAGTATGGTCTGGGTCAACTTTGACCCTGCCCAAGAACCCCTCATAGCAAGTGTCTTTGCCAAATTTTGAACCACAGATCTATTTAGAATGTATAAATAGCCTATCTGACCGATAAATGGGTGATTAATCCTTAATATTTCAGAGAGCTAAAGTCCATTTCAATAGATACGGGTCAAACTCGACCCAAAACAGCCTCAATGTACAAAAATTTGTAGCACCTGTACAAAAGTAAACATTTTTTAAATATTTTCATTTTTGCGCATTTTGGGTCACTTTAGGAAAAGTCATCAAATTTCAGCTAAAAATGGCATTTAGGGCGTTTCTACTGCTGTCAAATGTCAAAACGGGTCAAACTAGACCCGAACAGTATGTAAGGGTTAAATTAAATAAGCAGTGCAGAACGAGAAGGACAAACAGTGAGGTAGTGTACAGGGTTCATTGTCCATTCAGAAACCTGATGGCAGAGGGGAAGAAGCTGTTCCTAAAACATTAAGTGTGTGCCTTCAAACTCCTGTACCTCCTTCTTGAATGAAGCATTGAAAGACAGCATGTCTCGTGTGATGGGGGTTTTACTGATGAGTGACCTTTTTTGAGGCATCACCTTTTAAAGGTGTGCCCGATGTTGGGGAGACTAGTGCCCATGATGGAGGTGGCTGAGTTTGCAACTTGCTGCAGTTTTTTCCGATCCTGTGCAATGACCCAGCCGTACCAAGTGGTGATGCAACCAGTGAGAATGTTCTCCACAGTACATCTGTAGAAATTTACTAGAGTCTTTGGTATCATGCCAAATGTCCTCAAACTCCACAGTATCAGACAGCAATGTCAAGGAGTACCATTTAGTCCACAAGTGAACGCTTATCATCTCCAATTATTCCATTGTGATCTCCTTCCGATCCCAGATGGATGATCCTTCACTGCGGCCTGTACCCAGCACCATGTCTGTTTCTGTGGGGCAGACAGGAGGAAAACACAGACTCTGCATTTGGTCAGAACTGACAAGTTGACCAGCACACACATGGGAAGCCAGACGCTTAACGTGTGAGTGACAACATGAAGGACAAGCACAGAGGGGTGGGGCAGTGCTGAGGGAGCTCTGTAATGGAAAGTCAGCTCTGATGAGGTTGACCTGCATTGTGAGAGTGATAATGATAAGGGATCCCTGCACAGTGGGAAGGGCAATGCTAAGGACCCCTGCACTAGGAGGGGCAGTACTGAGGGAGTGTCACACTGTCAGAGGGACAGTACTGAGGGAGTGTCACACGGTCAGAGGGAGAGTACTGATGGAGTGTCACACTGTCAGAGGGACAGTACTGAGGGAGTGCCACACTGTCAGGGGGACAGTACTGAGGGAGTGTCACACTGTCAGAGGGACAGTACTGAGGGAGTGTCACACGGTCAGAGGGAGAGTACTGAGGGAGTGTCACACTGTCAGAGGGACAGTACTGAGGGAGTGTCACACTGTCAGAGGGACAGTACTGAGGGAGTGCCACACTGTCAGAGGGCAGTACTGAGGGAGTGTCACACTGTCAGAGGGACAGTACTGAGGGAGTGTCACACTGTCAGAGGGACAGTACTGAGGGAGTGCCACACTGTCAGAGGGACAGTACTGAGGGAGTGCCACACTGTCAGGGGGACAGTACTGAAGTGCTGAGGACTCCTGCACTAGCAGGGGCATTGCTAAGGTAGCACTGTACTGAGAGGAGTGGTGTTGAGGGAGCCCTGTATTGAGAGGAGTGGTGTTGACGCAGCCCTACACTGGGGTGAGTGGTGTTGAGGGAACACTGTACTGAGGGGATCTGTACACTAGGAGGAGTGGTGTTGAGGGTGCCCTATACTGAGAGGAGTTGTGCTGAGGGAACACTGTACTGAGGAGTGGCTTGAGGGATCCCTATACTGGGAGGAGTGGTGTTCAGGGAGCCCTGTACTGGGAGGAGTGGTGTTGAGGGAGCCCTGTACTGGGAGAAGTGGTGTTGAGGGAGCCCTATACTGGGGGGAGTGGTGTTGGGGGAGCCCTGTACTGGGGGGAGTGGTGTTGAGGGAGCCCTATACTGGGGGGAGTGGTGTTGAGGGATCCCTGTACTGGGAGAAGTGGTGTTGAGGGAGCCCTGTACTGGGGGGAGTGGTGTTGAGGGAGCCCTGTACTGGGGGGAGTGGTGTTGAGGGAGCCCTGTACTGGGGGGAGTGGTGTTGAGGGAGCCCTGTACTGGGAGAAGTGGTGCTGAGGGAGCCCTATACTGGGGGAGTGGTGTTGAGGGAGCCCTGTACTGGGGGGAGTGGTGTTGAGGGAGCCCTATACTGGGAGGAGTGGTGTTGAGGGAGCCCTGTACTGGGGGGAGTGGTGTTGAGGGAGCCCTATACTGGGAGGAGTGGTGTTGAGGGAGCCCTGTACTGGGGGGAGTGGTGTTGAGGGAGCCCTGTACTGGGGGAGTGGTGTTGAGGGAGCCCTGTACTGGGAGAAGTGGTGTTGAGGGAGCCCTGTACTGGGGGGAGTGGTGTTGAGGGAGCCCTGTACTGGGGGGAGTGGTGTTGAGGGAGCCCTGTACTGGGAGAAGTGGTGCTGAGGGAGCCCTATACTGGGGGAGTGGTGTTGAGGGAGCCCTGTACTGGGGGGAGTGGTGTTGAGGGAGCCCTATACTGGGAGGAGTGGTGTTGAGGGTGCCCTGTACTGGGGGGAGTGGTGTTGAGGGAGCCCTATACTGGGAGGAGTGGTGTTGAGGGAGCCCTGTACTGGGGGGAGTGGTGTTGAGGGAGCCCTGTACTGGGGGGAGTGGTGTTGAGGGAGCCCTATACTGGGAGGAGTGGTGTTGGGGGTGCCCTGTACTGGGGGGAGTGGTGTTGAGGGAGCCCTATACTGGGAGGAGTGGTGTTGAGGGAGCCCTGTACTGGGGGGAGTGGTGTTGAGGGAGCCCTGTACTGGGGGGAGTGGTGTTGAGGGAGCCCTGTACTGGGGGGAGTGGTGCTGAGGGCGCATCTTCATCACATAAGTTGCAGTGGTTTATAAACATGGATACCACCCGTTTTTGATATTGTTGAGAGACAATAAGGGATAGACTATAAATATTGTCCACCCTGGGCCTCCCACAGTCTGAGAAATGCTACAAAGGAGACCAAGAATGTAGCGGTGGAGGATATTTTTGAATAGAAAGGAATATAGGGGTTGGGGGAGGTTACTGCAATAGGGAGAAGAGTAGAGGAGTGGGTAGCTTACAGAGCTAATGACGGGTGCAGGGTCAGGAGGGGTGCACTGAGAAATAAACAAGTGTAGTTTGCAGAGACAGGGAGATGTATGGGACCTGGTGATGGTCAGAGACAGACAGGGTGTTGGGTCAGGATTTGGAGTAATTGAAAACAAGGATGAGAGCATTAAAATTGGCCATTGTCAGACCAGGAGCAGCAGATATCACCAACACTGGGGGAGGAGTTGTGGGAGTGCAGTGCATGATGGAAGGACCTCAGGACAAGTTTAGCCTACTGAGTCTCTGCTGAAATCAGTCCCTGTCGCAGATCACTGAGAAAAATGTCATCCAAAGATTTGTCAGTCATTAATATCTCTGACCTGCAGCTGACTTAACTTGGAGAAGGGACAGCAGGAAGTTAAATTTACCGATCATTATCTAATTCCTGATATTCTGTTGGCTTTCCACTGTCAGGGCCTGAAATAGAATATTGACGACCACTTCTCCTACCTGACAACAATTGAAACTCCAGTGGTTGTTTGAGAAATTGACAATGTGATTTCACTCAGTGTGATGATGGGGTCTGTTCTGTGAGACACAGGGTTTAATTAGAAACACGTTCCTCAGGCATCCCTCAGCACTGCTTCCCCAGCCTCAGTACTGTCCCTCTGACAGTGCAAAACTCCATCAGTAATGCTCCTCTGACAGTATCACACTCCCTCAATACTGACCCTCTGACAGTGTAAAATTCCCTCAGTACTGTCCCTCTGACAGTGTGACACTCCGTCAGTACTCTCCCTCTGTCAGTTACACTCCCTCAGTACTGTCCCTCTGACTATGTGACAGTCCCTCTCTTCTGTCCCTCTTACAGTGTGACACTCCCTCAGTACTGTCCCTCTGACAGTGTGACACTCCCTCAGTACTGTTCCTCTGACAGTGTGACACACCCTCAGTACTGTTCCTCTAACAGTGTGACACTCCCTCAGTACTGATCATCTGACAGTGTGACACTCCCTCAGTATTGTCCCTCTGACGTGTGACACTCCCTCAGTACTGTTCCTCTGACAGTGTGACACTCCCTCAGTACTGTCCCTCTAACAGTGTGACACTCCCTCAGTACTGATCATCTGACAGTGTGACACTCCCTCAGCAATGTCCCTTTGACAGCGTGAACCTCCCTCAGTACTGTTCCTCTGACAATGCGACACTCCCTCAGTACTGTCCCTGTAGCACTCCCTGGAGGTTGTCTCTGGACAGTGCACCATTCTCTCCCTTGACGTTATGATGCCTGGTGACCAGTGGTGTGCCACAGGACTTGGTGCTGGGTCCCTTTTGCTTATCATCTATGTTATTGATTTGGCGAGTACAGTTGGCAATGTTGATAAGTTCATGGATGACACCAAAACTGGTGATGGAATTGGCAGCGAGAAACGTTGTCTATGGTTACACTGAGACCTTGGTCAGTGAGCAAAGTAATGGCTGGTGGAATTAAACTCAGGTGTGATGTGGTGCATTTCAGGAAGTTAAAACAGCGCTGTATACACCCTGGAAAGTGTTGTTGAACAGAGAGGCTGAGAGTATCCTATTACTGATGATCCAGGTGGAAAAAGAGGTGAAGAAGGTGTACAGTACAGTGTCTGTCATTGGACAGGGCAATGACTACAAGTGTTGGACGCCATGTTACCATTATCCAAGACCCCGGTGAGCCCGCAGTCTGGTTGCTCTAAATAGAACTGATGTGACTAAGCTGGAGAGGCTTCAGAAATGGTTTACAAGTTTGCTGCGGGGACCAGACAGTTTGAAGTCAAGTTGAGGTTATTTGTTATCTGCACGAGTACTTGTATACATAGGTGTATGACAGCTTTACTTACAGTGGCATCACAGGCAGAAATCACACATAAATTATACACAACTTCCTTTACAAGGAAGAATACAATTAGAAAAGGAAGAAAGACACAGTTATAATGTGGACTCAGTTGGTTCCCTGAGGAAAGAATACTGAGATCCGACCTTATAGATATTTAACAAATAATGAAGATCAGAGATAAGAGATACCAGGTTGGTTGTGTGATGTCTTGGGTATCACTTCACAGTGTCAGCTGTAAGATTGGCGTTTAGTGATAGGAAGAGTAGTAGGGTTTACAAAAAGAGGGGAGGGTTTCAAGGGTTACAGAGATAGGAAGGAGGCAGGGATTACTGAGACAGGGAGGGTTGTAGGGCTCGGGAGTTACAGAGTTAAAGATGTCTATGGGGGCTACAGAGGTAGGAAGGGTTTTAGGGGTTGGAGTATGTTGCAAGTATAAGTATGTATACCTATTGGAGTTATGGAGATAATGAAGGGTGTAGGGTTGGAGAGAATTATAGAGGTAAGGAAAGGTATTGGGGTTGAATGGGTGAGAGAGCGTAAGGGGAGCATGCTGACTGTCCCAGAGCCAAATGAGAGAGGTAATGACAAGCTGTGATGTGGAAATCGAATCGTAAGTACTAGAATATCCTATCCAGGTTGTCCATTTGACAGAATTTCCCAGAGTCTGCATTATCCCTCTCTTTCAATCTGTGAAATCTCAACACAGTACGTTCCCTGTGTCTGAATTTCATCTCCAGCTCTGTATTTAGACCTGTCTCTCTCACAGTAATGTTCTCCCTCAATACTTACCCTCCTAGGCAACCCATCAGTACTATCCCTCAAACAGCGTTGCACCTCATAGACCTGCCTCTCTGACTGTGAGGTTCTCCCTCAATACTCTCCCTTCTTTGTATCTCCGCCATACCTCCCCTCCAACGGAGGAGCCTATCGTCAGATCTGTCCCTTTTGCCTGTGTGGAGAGATCTCAGTACTGCCTTTACATGTTATGTTGCTCCCTTCGAAATTCTACCCAAGTGGCAATCAGGAGCCCTGAGCCCAGGTCTCTTTGTAACCTTCCCTAACCAACACATGCTTCCCCAATGATGGAAATCATTATAATATCGCAAAATCAAAACAGCAGGACATTGGACAACAGCAATGACATGATCACGGTATCAGTTATCTGGCAGTGTCCAATACTAGTCTCTGGAGTAAAAGTGGACAGTCCCTGTCAGGGGCAATGTCCACTAACTCAGCATCAGTGGGAAACACTGATGAGAACAGTTAAACCAGGAAGTAAAAGAAGGAAGTGTCATTCTCAGATAACAATGAAAATTGAATCACTTTTTAGTTAGAATGAGTGAGATTCATGAGAATAACCTTCATTGTCTCAATTTCTATAACTGATTAGATCTAGCGTTATTCCCTATTTAACCATTTACAGACAAACATTTCCTCTCTTCTATTAATCCCCATGAAGCCCCCTTTTACTGTACGTCTCTGGAAATACAACTCAATAGCCCCTCGCTATCAGCTGTTGGCATCGGGGGCAAGAAACGCTCTTTTCCCGGGATTCGTACTCCAGGGTGTAAATGACTGGTCCTGTCAAATCTGGGAGGTTGGAATGTTTCGCCCACCCAAACTCTGGATCATGTGAATGCTGTCCCCAATATTCACTCACAGGCAAGAAACAACAGATTGTACACTGCATACAAATATAACAAAGTATACTTAAGAATATTAACATACAACCAGTTATGAAAGGAAATAATGGAAAAAAAACAAGTAAGGTTCATTCCACTTAAACTATGCACAGTGGAACTCAAATCTTTAATAAGCCATTGTTTTCCATGTACACACTGCACCTGCTGAATGTCACTCGGAATCCATCTCAGACTAACGGGCTCTCCCATAGGATATTGGTCCTTCCTCCTTGAAGCCATTCAACTGCATAAAGCATCTTGTGCAACAGGGATAACATCCTCAGCCACTTTCCCTCCTGTTCGTTCCCAGCTGCCGCCAACCAAGTCCTCCCCACACCGGAACTTTTTTCCCAATTCCACCATCCTGTTCGGCTGACACCACACTCCTAATTTCAACAACAAAGCCTCTTTTCTCAGCTCAAACCCAAGCAGGCTGAAGGTGGAATAGACTGCTCTTACAGCACTGCTAAAATGAAATACCTACAGTATGGCAGTACAATTCTTAATGAGGGTGTACACCTAGTTCATTAGAAATTAACTGAATTCCTGTTCTTATGTTTTATGGTTAATTTCAGTTTCAGTTCCAGGTCAGTATGTCTGCAAATTTAAATTCAACACCAAATAAACGAGGGGTGATTGATAAGTTTGTGGCATAAGGTAGAAAGAGATGACTTATACTGTTCTCATTACATGCATGTGCAGTTCAACTCTTTGAGTGATTATGCAGCAAATTTGAAGTTAATAACTTTTGTGGTATTTCTGTTTCAGATATTTGAAAATTGCAAGTAAGCACTGTCTGTGAAAATGGACCTTAGGCCACAAATGTATCAATCACTCCTCGTACATATATGCTTCTTAACTCCTTTCACGGCAAACATCACAACTTTTAAACAAAGTAAATCTCACTCAACCACTTCTGTGCAAAAATAATCAATTCTTCCAGAAAATCAAATTCAAATCTTTTGAAAGAGAAAAATAATAAATCCTCTACATCTTGAAATATTTATTTCCCGTATTGGTTCTTTGATCTTGGATGGTTCGTCAGTTTGTTTTTTGGTTTTCTGGATGAAATAGTGGGTTATCCATGAAAAGTCAATTCACAATACTTACATAAAAAAAAGATGACCAAATCCCTTAGTATGTTTTAACAGAATTAATTCCCGGCTACACAGTAGAGATCTTGGACACTACTCTCTGCTGATATCCTCTCTATCCAGAGGTTTAACCCTGAACATATCCGGTAAGTAGAGTGGAGATATTAACTACTAATTCCACTTTTGACGATTTTTATCTTTAGTTAGCTTCTAATAGTCTGCTGCATTTCTGTTGCTTCCCACGCTTCTGTCAGCCACGCCTCATTGTTCTTGCACAGCTTTTTATCCCCCCAAGTTCTCTCTTTAGAAAAAGTTTGCTAACTTGTTTACATCCCTCCACAAGTGGAGCTTTAGAACATTATATCTTTGGGTTAAATTAACCTGGGTTACAAAGATAGGGGGGTGTAGGGGTTACAGAGACAGGGAGGGGGTGAAGTCACTGAAATAAGGCAGGGTGTAGACATTGGGGAGTTGTACAGGTAAGGATATCTTGGAACTTTGAAGTGTGTTATTTCAGGTTTTTCCAGGTTCACACACGTGATCATGGCACTGATGTTACCTCTGTTCCACGAGAGGAGCAGTTCTAAGGCAGCGTTACAATAACAGAGGGCCAGCACTGAGAGAGTACTGTAGCATCAGAGGGGCAGTCCTGGGGGAACGCTGCAGGGAACGGGGTGAAAGAAGAAGAGTGCTGTGATGTTGGGGGTTTTACATGGAAAACGAAAGATGTGACTTGTGAATGATCTGAAGGAGATAAGGGGGGATGCAGTGGCTGGAAGAGATTAAAAAGATAGAAGTGCTGGGATTCTGGAGTAATCATGGAGTAATTATGGATCATGGAGTAAAGGAATTGCTCGAGGAATATAAAGAATGTAAAAGGAATCTTAAGAAAGAGATTAGAAAAGCTAAAAGAAGATACGAGGTTGGTTCTCCGAAAAGTAAATCCGAAAGGTTTTTACAGTTATATTAAAAGCAAGAGGATAGTGAGGGATAAAATTGGCCCCTTAGAGAATCAGAGTGGTCAGCTATGTGTGGAGCCGAGGGAGATGGGAGAGATTTTGAACAATTTCTTCTCTTCAGTATTCACTAAGGAGAAGGATATTGAATTGTGTAAGGTGTGGGAGACAAGTAAGGAAGTTATGGAACCTATGACAATTAAAGAGGTGGAAGTACTGGCGCTTTTAAGAAATTTAAAAGTGGATAAATCTCCAGATCCTGACAGGATATTCCCCAGGACCTTGAGGGAAGTTTGTGTAGAAATAGCAGGAGCTCTGACGGAGATCTTTAAGATGTCATTAGAAACGGGGTTTGTGCCAGAGGATTGGCGTATTGCTCATGTGGTTCCATTGTTTAAAAAGGGTTCTAGAAGTAAGCCTAGCAATTATAGACCTGTCAGTTTGACATCAGTGGTGGGTAAATTAATGGAAAGTATTCTTAGAGATAGTATTAATAATTATCTGGATAGACAGGATCTGATTAGGAGTAGCCAGCATGGATTTGTGCATGGAAGGTCATGTTGACGAGGGTAAGGCAGTGGATGTAGTCTATATGAACTTCAGCAAAGCCTTTGACAAAGTTCCACATGGAAGGTTAGTTAAGAAGGTTCAGTTGTTAGGTATTAATGCTGCAGTAATAAAATGGATTCAACAGTGGCTAGATGGGAGATGCCAGAAAGTAGTGGTGGATAATTGTTTATCGGGATGGAGGCTGGTGACTAGCGGGGTGCCTCAGGGATCTGTTTTGGGCCCAATGTTGTTTGTAATATACATAAATGATCTGGATGATGGGGTGGTAAATTGGATTAGTAAGTATGCTGATGATACTAAGGTAGGAGGTGTTGTGGATAATGAGGTGGGTTTTCAAAGCTTGCAGGGAGATTTATGCCGGTTAGAAGAATGGGCTGAACGTTGGCAGATGGAGTTTAATGTTGAGAAGTGTGAGGTTCTACATTTTGGCAGGAATAATCCAAATAGGACATACAGGGTAAATGGTAAGGCATTGAGGAATGCAGAGGAACAGAGAGATCTAGGAATAACGGTGCATAGTTCCCTGAAGGTGGAGTCTCATGTAGATAGGGTGGTGAAGAAGGCTTTTGGAACACTGGCCTTTATAAATTGAAGCACTGAGTACAGAAGTTGGGATGTAATGTTAAAATTGTACAAGGCATTGGTAAGGCCAAATTTGGAATATTGTGTACAGTTCTGGTCACCGAATTATAGGAAAGATATCAATAAATTAGAGAGAGTGCAGAGACGATTTACTAGGATGTTACCTGGGTTTCAGCACTTAAGTTACAGAGAAAGGTTGAACAAGTTAGGTCTCTATTCATTGGAGCGTAGAAGGTTGAGGGGGGATTTGATCGAGGTATTTAAAATTTTGAGAGGGATAGATAGAGTTGACGTGAATAAGCTGTTTCCATTGAGAGTAGGGGAGATTCAAATGAGAGGACATGATTTGAGAGTTAGGGGGCAGAAGTTTAAGGGAAACACGAGTATTTCTTTACTCAGAGAGTGATAGCTGTGTGGAATGAGCTTCCTGTAGAAGTAGTAGAGGCCAGTTCAGTTGTGTCATTTAAGGTAAAATTGGATAGGTATATGGACAGGAAAGGAGTGGAGGGTTATGGGCTGCATGCGGATAGGTGGGACTAGGTGAGATTAAGAGTTCGGAATGGACTAGGAGGGCCGAGATGGCCTGTTTCCGTGCTGTGATTGTTATATGGTTATTACAGAGATAGGGAGGAGTTTTGTGGGCTACAGAGACTGGAGCGGGTAGTGGTTACAGAGATAGAGAGTGGTGTAGGGATTACAGAGATAGGGAGGGGTGAGGGCATTACAGACATGGGGAAGAGTATAGGGATTACAGTGATAGGGAAGAGAGCAGAGATTACAGAGATAAAGAGGGGTGTTAGGGTTACATACATTGGAGGAGTGATTGATGAAAGGATGTCTATTTGGGTTACAGAGATATTGAGGGTTGTAGGGTTTGGGGAGTCACAGAGGGTACAGAATGTAGAGAGTTTGATGGGTTGGAGCATGTTGCAGGAAAAGGATGCCTCTCTTGGGTTAAAGAAATAATGAAGTGCGTAGGGGCTGGAGCGGGTCATACAGATACAGAAAGGTGACAGATTTGGAAAGGTGAGAGAGGGTTATGTGAGTATACGGAAATAGAAAATAAGAATTTTTAAATTTAGACTGTGCCAGAGCCAAATTAGAGAATAAAGATCAAGTATGATGTGGAAATGGAATGATAGGTGCTGAGATGTTGTATCCAGGACAATCATTTGACAGATGTTTCCAGTGTCGGTATCTCGCCTCTGTTTAAATCTGTGCACTCTCAACACAATATGATATTCCCAGTGTCTGTATTTCCTCTCTTCAGTTCTGTATTTAGACCTGTTTCTCTCAAGTCCTGTTCTCTGATATTTCCCTCAATTCTCCCCCCCTATGCAACCCCTCAGATCCAGCCCCCGACAGAAGTGCAGCTCTAATACCAGTCCCTCTCACTGCATGGGTCTCCCTCAGCACTCCCCGTCCAAAATAACTGCACCACCACTGCCCCCGAACACAGTAGGCTACCGTCAGTGCCAATCCTTCCCCCCCACCATGTGGTGAGCCCCCATTACTGTTCTTACATTGTATGATGCTCCTTTCAATTGATACCCAAGTGGTTCTGTGTGACAATCTGCAGCTCTGAACCCAGTTCTCTGTACTCTAACCAAAGTATTGTGTACTGGAAATCAGATGTCAAGTTGAAGTTGTATAAGATATTGGTGGAGCCTAATTTGGAGTATTGTATGTAGTTCTGGTCACCCACCCACGGGAAAGAGGTAAACGAGGTTGAAAGAGCACAGAGAAAATTTACAAAGGAGAAGCCTGGTCTGGAGGGCCAGAGTTATAAAGAAAGATTGAATAGGATACGACTGTTTTCTGTAGAATGTAAAAGGTTGAGAGGAGATTTGATAGAGTATACACAATTATGAGGTGTATAGAGAGGGTAAGTGCAAGCAGGTTTTTACCACTGAGGTTTGGTGGGCCTACAGCCAGAGCTCCTGGGTTAAGAGTGAAAGGTCAGATTTAAGGGGAACATGAGGGGAAACTTCTTTACTCAGAAGGTCGTGAGAGTGTGGAATCAGATGCTGGCATAAGTGGTGCACATGAGCTCGATTGCAACATTGAAGAGAAGTTTGGATAGGTACATGGATCGTAGGGGTATCGAGGATTACAGTTTCAGCACAGTGCAATGGGACGAGGAGGTTCAAATGGTTTCAGCATGGACTAGATGGGCTAAAGATGGGTTTCTGTGCTGTACTTCACTATGACTCTAACCAACACACACTTGCTAATTGACTGAGATCATTAGAACATCACATCAACAGAGCAGGACATTGGGCAGCAGCAACATACGATCATGGCAGCACATTCACGGCAGTCTCCAGTTCTAGTCTCTGGAGTACAGGGGCCAGTCTCCGTCAGGGCCAGCCTGTGCTTTCTCAGCATCGGGCACTGTGCAGCTGGGAAACATTGATGAGAATGGTTAGAACAGGAAGCCCAAGAAGGAAGTTCCATCACTTCAGTTTTTTTCAGCTTCACCCTTGTGATGGTGGTACTGACATCACCTCCATTCCACATGAGGGAGTGGTTTTGAGGCAGTGTGACAATAGTGGAGGGACAGCACGGAGGGCGAACTGTACATCAGAGGGGCAGTCGTGTGGGCAAGGTGACGTGAAAGAGGCACGATGAAAGAGGCACGGTGCTGTTTAAAGGCACTGGGAAAGATGACGTGAAATATCTGAAACAGATAAGGAGGACTCTGGCTGGAAGAAATTCAACAGATAGCAGGGGTGTAGGGGTTACAGAGATAGGGAGGGGTGTATGTGTGTAACCCCCTGGGTCACCTCAGGCTCGCTCAGCTCATTCTCGTCTAGGGGGAGCAGCCTTCAGCCCCGCCAAACTGGGTAATCAGCTGGTGTGGATGCTGTGTGATGTCCCCGTCTCGCTCTAAAACAGACAGTACACCATATGCGATTAGATGAGTACAATTTATAAAGGTTCCTATAACTAAGTGATTAATAACGATGCAGTATATATGAAGGAAAAACAATAAAGAAAAGGCACCAAACTTATCAAAGTCCAAACCACTTCGTGCACAACCGTTGGAGCTCAATTACTGAAGTCTTCTGGCCACCATTCGATCCCCTCTGAACTCCCCGACTCGCAGCTTGGGACCATCCGAAGTGGTCAACCAAGCACATCTAGCTTGGTCTCCTTGGAGTACCTCCTGGCCTTGGACTCCCGCTTGGGGTCCGTTCCTCGCCCAGCTTACAGCATTGCGTCCTCTCCCTCAACCCCTCACGCTGATCTCCCCAAAAGCCCACCAACAATAGCTTACAGACTCAGAAGAAAGAACAACATTAATCCCAATTGGTTTACAAAGGAATACAATTCTTGTTATCAGTAAATTTTAACCCAAACAAGCTTCCAGCACTCTCTCGCAACAAAGAAGCATTCCTGCTTTTAACAAAACAAAGAAGCCATTTTGATTACATACACAGTAACAAAGAAAAAAGAAGAAACCCCCTTTACATTTGTTACAGAGAGAGGGAGGGTTCAGGGGTTAAACAGAGAGTGAGGGATGCAGGGATTACAGATCGAGGGTGGGTGTTAGAGTTTACAGAGATAGGGCAGAATGTAGAGATTACAGAGATATGGAAGGGTGTCAGGGTTACAGGGATAGGGAGGGGTATTAGAGGTTACAGAAATAGGGATGGGTTTTTGGCAGTACGGAGATAGGGAGGGGTGTGTAGGATTTACTAAGATATGGATGGGTGCGAGGGTTTCAGAGATGTGGAGTGGGCATGGGTTAAAGAGACAGGGAGGGGTATAGGGGTTACAGAGATAGAACAGGGTTACTGGGATAGGGAGGGGTTTAGGGTTTACAGAGAGAGGGTCAGTGGTAGGGGGTTATGGAGTGTTACACACTCACAGTTTGAATGGGACAGTGGGTTGATGTAATGGTCTTGCGAGTGGGATGATGTAATGGTCTTGTGAGTGGGGTGATGTTATGTCACGTGAGGACATGTTCCAAATGGTATTTAAACCGACCCGCGGTTTGTGGCACAGTTCTCATTTTTATTTTTATGCAATGTTGATGTTGCCAGTCGGAGGTGTGGAGGCTCCACCAGTTTTGTTTGTCAAATGTTCATTTTTCCCTTACAGTCCAATATCGGAGAGTGAAGACATTACCGCTGTTATCCAAGTTCAGAGGATTGGATAAAGTTAATGTCGTTCAGCGTTTGGGGAATGATAGACCTTTGTGACTTTGTTCGGGAATTGTGGCATGCACATTTGAATTAAACCCCTGCAAAGTCGAGAAGGTTTGTGCAGTGACCAGCCTCCAGTCAAAAGGACAATTGCTTTTTATTTCCTTGAGATTTCTTCGAACAAAGCGTCTCTCGGCTGTGGGATCGGCAGATTTGTCGCTACTTCAAAGGAATTGTTGTTTTGGGGAAATCTCTCCTTAATGACTGTATAAATCACATGGGCTTTTGAATTTACCACTTTATGTCTGTGCTTGGATGGGAACTTGTCAAGAACAGTTTCTAAGTTTAACAGTTTGTTAGATATTGCCGTCTAACTGCTAACTTCCAGTTAAGTTAGTTGTTTGTTTACTTTTCTAAGTTTTGAACAGAGGTTAATAAATCTCGGGATTTGTTTTAAACCCTGTCTGTTTCATATTCATTGCTGCTGCATTCGTAACAAATGTGGGGGCTCGTCCAAATTTGAACCCATTTTGAGCTTAATTGCTTGTTTAATTATTGATCTGATTTGGAAAAGGGAGATACCCGATTCCTTTTGTTTGATTGATATGTGCGCTGGCAGCAATGGATATGAGTAATTTTCTGGAAATATCAACCCCTGCGGCATTAGTGTATGCAGTAATGGGTGAGGTGCGGGAAATTGCTAAAGATCTGAAGCTTACAGAAATATCAACAGTTAAAACAAACCTAGTAATTCAGAGAACAATTGCGGAACACTATACAAATTCGGGAGATTTTGCTGAAGCGGAGTTAGATAAGTTCCCTGTCAGTAAGAAGGTGATTCAGTTGCATCTGGAACAGGTAGCGTTCGAAAAGCTTAGAGTAGAAGCTGAGTTAAAACAAAAGCAGTTAGAAGCTGACAAGGAACGAAGTCAATTAGAAGCTTCAGAAAAATGAAGGGATTTTGAGTTAGCGATAGCACAGTTAAGGTCGGAGAATCAGTCTTTTGGTTCTAGGGAACCGTTTGTTGCTAGTCAGGGAGTTAAATTGGTTCCTCCATTTAATGTGGTAAAAATTCAGGCAATTCCTGATGTTCTCATTCCAACTGGTTAAAATGGAAATGGTTAATTAAACTCCAATTTAACGTTAGAACAAAACTTAATTTTATAGTGATATGATATTTTAATAATGCATATTAAAGGCAAAGGTATAGTGACTGGTGATTGTTCAGATGTTGAACTTGCAATGTAATTTTTTTATGGAGTGGAATTTCAATATTTGTAACACTACTACTGTATATTAGTTTGTAAGTTGGTGTATAATAATTATATGTATATTGTATATTTTGTGGGTTTATACATTTGCATATCTTTTGTACATAACTGTTAAAATTTTGCTCATAATAGACCAAAATTTCTCCCTTATGGGGGGAAGTATTGCATACTCACAGTTTGAACGGGACAGTGCGGTGATGTAATGGCCTTGCGAGTGGGATGATGTAATGGTCTTGTGAGTGGGGTGATGTTATGTCTCGTGACGGCATGTTCCAAACGGTATTTAAACCGACCCGCAGTTTGTGACGCAGTTCTCATTTTTATTTTTATGCAATGTTGTTGTTGCCGCTCGGAGGTGTGGAGGCTCCACCGGGTTTGTTTGTCGCATGTTCATTTTTCCCTTACAGTCCAGTATCGTAGAGTGAAGACATCACTGGTGTTATCTGAGTTCAGAGGATTGGATAAAGTTAATGTTGGTCAGCGCTTGGAGAATGATAGACCTTTGTGAATTTGTTCGGGAATTGTGGCATGCACATTTGAGTTAAACCCCTGCAAAGTCGAGAAGGTTTGTGCAGTGACCACCCTCCAGTCAAAAGGGCAGTTCCTTTTTATTTCCTTGAGATTTCTTCGAACAAAGCGTCTCTCGGCTGTGGGATCGGCAGATTCGTCACTACTTCAAAGGAATCGTTGTTTCAGGGATTTATAGTCCTTAATGACTATAAATCACATGGGCTTTTGAATTTACCACTTTATGTCTGTGTTTGGATGAGAACTTGTTAAGAACAGTTTCTAAGTTTGATTGTTTGTTAGATATTGCCACCTAACTGTTAACGTCCGGTTAAGTTAGTCATTTGCTTACTTTTCTATTTTGAGCAGAGGTTAATAAATCTTGCGATTTGTTTTAAACCCTGTCTCAGTTTCATATCGATTGCTGCTGCATTCGCAACAAGAGGTAGGGTATGGTGCAGGGCTTACAGATATTGGGAGGGGTGCAGGGGTTACAGATATTGGGTGGGGTGCAGGGGTTACAGATAGTGGGTGGGGTGGGGGTGCAGGGGTTACAGATATTGGGTGGGGTGCAGGGGTTACAGATATCGGGTGGGGTGGGGGTGCAGGGGTTACAGATATTGGGAGGGGTGCAGGGGTTACAGATATTGGGTGTGGTACAGGGGTTACAGATATTGGGTGGGGTGCAGGGGTTACAGATATTGGGAGGGGTGCAGGGGTTACAGATATTGGGTGTGGTGCAGGGGTTACAGATATTGGGAGGGGTGCAGGGGTTACAGATATTGGGTGTGGTGCAGGGGTTACAGATATTGGGAGGGGTGCAGGGGTTACAGATATTGGGAGGGGTGCAGGGGTTACAGATATAGGGAGGGTGTAGGGATTACAGAGATAGGGAGGGGTGTAGGATTTACTGAGATAGGGAGGGTGCAGGGATTACAGAAATATGGAGGTGTGTAGGAGTTGCAGAGGTCAAGAAGGGTGGAGCAGTTACAAAGATGAGGAACTATGTATGGGTAGAGATAGGGAGGGCGTAGTGGTTACAGAGATGGGGAGGTATGTAGAGAGTACAGTGGTAGGGAGGGTCGAAGAGGTTACTGAGCTATGGAGGGGCATAGGAGTTGTAGAGGTCAGGAAGGGTGTAGTGGTTATAGAGATGAGGGATGCAGAGGTTACATGGATAGGAAGTGCTGTAGGGTTACAGAGATACTGAGGCTGTATGTGTCATAGAGATAGGGAGGAATGTATGGTTTACACGGATACTGAGGGCTGTAAGAATTATAGAGAAGGCAACAATTAACCAATGTCTAAGAAGAGTAATGTGAGCTGCCCGGTCACACTCACATCTACAGTGATGAAATGCTTTGAGGGGTTGGTCATGACTAGACAGAACTCCTGTCTCAGCAAGGACCTGGATCCATTGCAGTTTGCCAGTTGCCACAGTAGGTTAACAGCAGATGCAATCTCAATGGCTCTTCACACAGCCTGAGAATACCTGGACAATACAAACAACTATGCCAGGATGAAGTTCATTGACTGTAGCTCAGCATTTAATACCATCATTCCTACAATTCTGGTTGAGAAGTTACAGAACCTGGGCCTCTGCACTTCCTTCTGCAATTGGATCATCAACTTCCTAACCAGAAAACCACAATCTGTGTAGATGTTGCTGATAACATCTTCTCCTCTCTGCTGATCAACACTGGTGCACCTCAGGGGTATGTGCTTACCCCGCTGCTTTACTCTCTCGATACTCATGACTGAATGCATAGGCATAGCTCAAATACTATCTATAAATTTGCTGATGATAAAACCATTGTTGGTAGATTCTCAGATGGAGACAAGATGGTGTACAGGAGTGAAATTTGCCAACTAGTGGAGTGGTATTGCAGCAAAAACCTTGCACAACGTCAGTGGGATGAAAGAGCTGATTATGGACTTCAGGAAAGATAAGATGAAGGAATACACACCAATCCTCATAGAAGGATCAGAAGTGGAGAGAATGAACAGTTTCAAGACCCTGGATGCAAAAATCTCTAACCAGGTCCCAACATATCAAGGCAGATATACGAGGGGTGATTGATAAGTTCATGGCCTAAGGTAGGAGTCAATTTTAGAAAACCTAGCACATTTATTTTTCCTACATTTACACACTTAGTCCAGCGGTCGTGGGCATACGGATCCCTTCTTTATAGAAGTTGGCATCTTGAGCCTCCAGAAGTGGTCCACAGCAGGGGTGATTGATATGTTTGTGGCCTAAGGTAGAAGGAAATGAGTTATTAACAAATTCCTGCATTTTCACACAGTGACCTACACGTGCATGAAATGAGAGCTGTATAACTCACCTCCTTCGACCTTAGGCCACAAACTTATCAATCACCCCTGCTGTTGACCACTTCTACAAAGAAGGGATCCGTATGCTCCACGACCGCTGGACTAAGTGTGTAAATGTAGGAGAGGACAATGTTGAAAAATAAATATGCTAGGTTTTCTAAAATTGACACCTACCTTAAGCCACAAACTTATCAATCACTCCTCGTAAAGAAGGGAAAGCAATGACTATACTTCATTAGAAATTTGAAGAGATTTGGTATGCCAACAAGTACACTGAAAAACTTCAACAGATATACCATGGGAGCATTCTGACAGGCTGAAACACTGTCTGGTATGGCGGGGTGGGGGAGCTACTGCACAGGACCGAAAGAAGCTGCACAGGGTTGCAAATTTAGTCAGCTCCATCTTGGGTACCGGCCTGCAAATTACCCAGGATATCTTCAAGGAGCAGTGTCTCAGAAAGGCAGCATCCACATTAAGGATCTCCAGCACCCAGGGCATGCCCGTTTCTCATCGTTACCACTAGGTAGGAGATACAGAAGCTTGAAGGCACACACTCAGCAATTCAGGAACAGCTTCTTCCCCTCTGCCATCTGATTCCAGAATGGACATTCAGCCCATGAACACTACCTCACATTTACATATATATTCTGTTTTTTGCATGATTTTTGATCTATTTAAAATACATTTACTGTACTTGATTGATTTGTTTATTTATTCATTATTTTTCTGTATTTCTTCTTTCGTATGTTTTGCATTGAACTGCTGCTTTTCTTTTTACAATATTTTTATTCAGAAGAGAAAAACAAGATACACAGAGTGCAACACATAGATACATCTCAACATAACTTGTGTACATTCATATATTGTGATAAATTTGATCAAAATATTATAGCATAACACATAAAGGTTGTATGTAATCAAAAATTTAAAGATAGGTCATACATCATAAAAGAAATTTTTTATATAAAAAAAGTCAAGCCTCTACCAACTACCAAAGAAAAAAGCTGATGGATGATAATGGATAATTAGAAAAAAAAACATTCGCTTAAGAAGAGAAGACAAAAATATTAGTTGATTAGTTGGATTAGTTGATTGACTACGTCTATGGTGCCAAGTTTGAGGTGAGGATGGACAACAATCCCTTAACATATGCCCTGACCTCGGCCACAGGCCATCGGTGGTTGGCAGCCTTGTCTGCCTATGATTTCAGCCTGAATTATCAACCGGGAGGTAAGAATATTTATGCTGAAACTTTGTCCCGACGTGTGCATGAAGAGCTGGACAGGGAAAAAGAGTGAGAGGGTGTTCCTGCCCCAAGAGTGAAGGTCATGTGTCAGTTTGCCATCACGGTGAAAGCAGAGGGAAGGTAAGGGCAGGATCGAATGGTAGATCAATTTGGAGCTTCTGATGACGCCATTCCACAAGCTTACTGTCACCTGACTGCTCTGAAGACAAACCAGCTGTCGGAATTGAGCCCTGGGGAAGCGGCAGCTGTTCAGCGAGATAACCCGAGCATTGGTACCATTTGGTCAGCAGTTGAAAAGGGAGACATGGCCCAAGTGGAGAAGACAAAACACATTGCGCTGCCTACACTACTGAGAGAATGGCTCAGATTGGAGTTGAGGAACCAGATCCTACACTGAGTCATGTTGCCTCTGGACTGTCCACGGCATTCCCAGTGTTTCTGCCGGAGAAGTATCAGAGGATTGTGTTGAAGTCACCTCATGATGATTTTCGCCATTTGGGGATTGAAAAGACCAACAGATTGCTCAGAGATCGGTACTGCTGGTCCCAAATAAGACTGGAGGTTGATGAGTACAGCAGGATGTGCATTCGCTGCATACAGAGGAAGGTGTTGCCCATGAGGGCCGCTCCATTGTCCCAGTTACAAAGTGCAGAGCCCTTTGACCTAGTGCGAGTGAATTTCCTGTCAATAGGGACAGATACCAGCAACATGGCGAATGTCTTGGTCATGACGGAGTACTACACCGGACATGCGCAAGCTTTCCCTACAGAGGGCATCCACTGTGGCCAAAGTGTATGGGAGAAGTTTTTCATTTAATATGGCCTCCCAAAACAGATACATAGTGATCAGAGACGGGATTTTGAGAGTAGGCTCACACGACCTACTGAGCATACTGTACTTGGAGTTGAGAAGTCAAGGACTACACCTTATCCCCAGCCCGAGAGGATTAATCAGACCTTGCTAGACATGATCTGGACTTTGGAAATCAGCAAGAGAAACAAGTAGAGTCAACATATTGGGCATCTGGTCCACTGCTACAACTGTACACAAAATGAAGTTACCGGGCATGCACCACACTATCTGATGTTTGGGCGTGAGCCAAGGTTGCCCGTCCACCTTTGTTTTGGGAGTAAGGAAGACCTACCACTGAAGACTTCTCTGAAGTATGTGTCTGATATGATAAGAGAGCTAAAAAAGGCTTATGAGGTAGCTGAGATCTCGGCTACCAAGCAAAATCAAGGAAATGAGAGTAGGTATAATCAAAAGGTTAGGTTCTTCCAAAATGCTGGGAGGCTGAGTACTCATAAGGAATTCGGGGCTACCTGGGAAGCATAAGTTGGCTGATCGCTGGGCAGCTACGCCCTATGTAGTGGAAAGTCTGCTGCTAAATGTACCAGTTTTCTGGGTGAAGTCAGAGGATGAGAATGGGCCTGTCAAGATTCTGTATCAGAACTACCTTCTGCCTCTGGTACACGAGGTGCGGGTTGGCTCAGAGCCCGAACTGGACCCCACACCTAGTAAGGGAACGCTACAGTGATGCAGGGAGATGGCAGAACCAACAGCAGCAGAGATCAGACCAGCCCCCACCCCTGAACGGGATCCGGACTCGGAGGATGAGGAAATGCGGGTGCGGCATACGCTGCCTTTTGCTAACTCCCCACTGATTGAGGAAGGGATTCCCAACCCTTCTCACACTGAGGCAGGTGAATTCGGGGGGATGATCTGCGGACAGGCTGGGTTTCTGCAGGATTGTGAAGGGGACTCAACCAAGGAGCAGAGGGATCCGAGTTGCAGGAAGATACGAGTGATAGACTGGGGGGGCCTCGACAGATAGACCAGCAGCATCCACGGAGTGTCGGATCCTGCAGAAGTAGATGGCAGGGCAAGGAGGTTGCAATGCACCAGGAGACCCCCCCAGGTAGGCTGGCCTACTTAGCACTGGGGAAATGGAGTGCTACAGCTGTTCCTCTAGTAAGATATGTCACTACCCTTTACAGATGGATTGGGGGTTCTGACATCACAAAATTATTTTGAAAGCGGTGTTATTAACAACAGGATGACAAATTACTTCAAAGTCATCAGACATGATTGTTTTGGTGGGGGGAGTGTAATGCCCTGGTTCACATCTCTCTCTGTTATGCTTTCCTGTTCTCTGTGTGAGCTGCTTATTTGGGTTACTGTTGAAGATAAGGGAGAAGAGGAATGTGTGCCATCCATTCCGGATGAACGGATTCAGGGGAGGCTTCTCTGGTGAGGGACACCAAGGTTGGGCTTGGGGCTTTTGACAGGGGAGAAAAGACGCAGGAGAGAACAGGTCGGAGGAGCCGACCCGGAGCAGGACCGTGGTTCCATGAAGCCCGGGGTGGTCGAAGGAGGGTCAGAGAAGGGGAAACTATGAGCTCCACCTTGTGCACGTTAGATCGTTTCATTTAAAATGGGCCCTTTTCTTTTATTTGTTCTTCCTTTACTAACCTTCTCATCAAATTAAGAATGATTATGCTAAATCTTTGAATTTTATATGGTGTTCTGTCTGTTATTTCGTGGTACCTATTTGTAATGGTAACAAATCAAGCAGTGTCCACACAAAAAGGGGATGGGGGGGTGTCGCACTTAGATTTCCCACATTAGTCGGGGTGGAGGGTGTCTTCCCTACATTTACTCAGCCGGTGGAACCAGAGTGTTACACAGAGGTAAAGCTGGGTGTAAAGGTTACAGACATAGGGTGGGATAGAGCATTCCAAAGGTCACCCCTTTGTCCACACTGTGAGCAAAAACCCCGCCCTTGTTGAGGGTCCACAAAGCTCGCCAGTGTCCTCCTTGCCTCTGGCGTCGTGTGTCTCTGGTGTGTGTGGCTGATTAAAAAGTCAACTGACCTTGCATATATCTCCAAGTGCGGAACACGAACTGTCCATCATATAGCTCTGTCTTTCAGTTTCTAGGGCAACTCACCAACTCTCTCTCTCGTCCCCGCTGCTGAATTAGTACACAAGCTGTTTGCTCCCTCTCTCTCTTGTTAAAGGATCAGTCCACTTTAGAATAATCCTTCAGATCTCGTCACAGGAGGTTACCCGCTAGGAGGGGTTTAGCGGTGACAGAGAGAGAGTCAGGGATAGTGGAATACAGATAATGGGAGGGGTGTATGGGTTACAGGCATAGGGAGGGGTTAGGGTTTATAGAGAGAAGGTCAGCAATAGTGGTTTACAGAGATAGAGGGGGTGTAGGGTTTACAGGGTTGCAGGGGTTACACCAAGGGGTGTAGGATTCACTGAGATGGGGAGGTGTGTTGAGGTTACAGAGACAGGGAACGGTGTAGTGGCTACAGAAATAGGGAGGTGTTTAGGGGTTACAGAGAGAGAGGGGTGTAGTGGTTCAAGTAAGAGTGAGGGATGTAGGGATTACAAATAGAGGGTGGGTGTTAGGGTTTACAGAGATAGGGAAAGGTATTGAGGTTACAGAGATATGGAGATATGTGTAGCTTACAGGGATAGGGAAGGGTGTCGGGTTGACAGGGATAGGGAGGGTTATCAGAGGTTACCGATATGTGGATGGTTTGTTGGGAGTACAGAGATAGGTAGGGGTGTAGAAGTTACAGAGGTCAGGAAGGGTGTAGGGGCTACACAGATATGGAAGGGTGTAGGAGTTACTGAGATAGGTAGGGGTGTAGGAGTTACAGAGGTCAGGAAGGGTGTAGGAGTTACTGAGATAGGTAGGGGTGTAGAAGTTACAGAGGTCAGGAAGGGTGTAGGGGCTACACAGATATGGAAGGGTGTAGGAGTTACTGAGATAGGTAGGGGTGTAGGAGTTACAGAGATATGGAAGTGTGTAGGAGTTACAGAGATAGGTAGGGGTGTAGGAGTTACAGAGATATGGAGGGATGTAGGAGTTACAGAGATATGGAAGGGTGTAGGAGTTACAGAGATATGGAAGGGTGTAGGAGTTACTGAGATAGGTAGGGGTGTAGGAGTTACAGAGATATGGAGGGACGTAGGAGTTACAGAGATATGGAAGGGTGTAGGAGTTACAGAGATATGGAAGGGTGTAGGAGTTACAGAGATATGGAGGGATGTAGGAGTTACAGAGATATGGAAGGGTGTAGGGGTTAAAGAGACAGGGAGTAATTTAGGGATTACAGAGATAGAAACATAGAAACATAGAAAACATACAGCACAATACAGGCTTTTCAGTCCACAAAGTTGTGCTGAATTACCTAGGCTTACCCACAACCCTCTATTTTTCCAAGCTCCATGTCCAGGAGTCCCTAAAAAGAACCTATCATTTCTGCCTCCACCATCACCTCTGGCAGCCCATTCCACGCACTCACCACTCTCTGTGTAAAAAAACGTATCCTGTCATCTCCACTGTACCTACTTCCAAGCACCTTAAAACTATACCCTCCTGTGCTAGCTATTTCAGCACTGGGAAAAAAGCCTCTGACTATCCACATGATCAATGCCTCTCATCATCTTGAACACCTCTATCAGGTCACCTCTCATCCTCCGTCGCTCCAAGGAGAAAAGGCCGAGTTCACTCAACCTATTCTCATAAGGCATTCTCCCCAATCCAGGCAACGTTCTTGTAAATCTACTCTGCACCCTTTCTATGGCTTCCATATCCTCCCTGTAGTGAGTGACGAGAAATGAGCCCAGTACTCCAAGTGGGGTCTGGCCAGGGTCCTATATAGCTGCAACATTACCTCTTGGCTCCTAAACTCAATCCCATGATTGATGAAGGTCAATGCACCGTATGCCTTCTTATCCACAGAGTCTACCTGCGTAACAGCTTTGAGTGTCCTATGGACTCGGACCCCAAGATCTCTTTGATCATCCACATTGCCAAGGATCTTACCATTAACGCTTATATTCTACCATCATATTTGAACTACCAAAATGAACCACCTGACAGTTATCTGTTGAAATCCATCTGCCACTTCTCAGCCCAGTTTTGCATCCTATCAATGTCCCACTGTAAACTCTGACAGCCCTTCGCACTATCCACAATACCTTCATTCTTTGTGTCATCAGCAAAGTTACTAACCCATCCCTCCATTTCCTCATCCAGCTCATTTATAAAAATCACAAAGAGTAGGGGTCCCAGAACAGCTCCCTGAGGCACTCCACTGGTCACTGACCTCCATGCAGAATTTGACCCGTCTACAACCACTCTTTGCCTTCAGTGGGCAAGCCAGTTCTGGATCCACAAAGCAATGACCCCTTGGATCCCATGCCTCCTTATTTTCTCAGTAAGCCTTGCATGGGGTACCTTATCAAATGCCTTGCTGAAATCCATATGCAGTACATCTACTGCTCTACCCTCATCAATGTTTTTAGATACATCCTCAAAAAATTCAATCAAGGTCGTAAGGCACGACCTGCCTTTGACAAAGCCATGTTGACTATTTCTAATCATATAATGCCTCTCCAAATGTTCATAAATCCTGCCTCTCGGGATCTTCTCCATCAGCTTACCAACCACTGAAGTAAGACTCACATGTCCATAATTTTCTGGGCTATCTCTACTCCCTTTCTTGAGTAAGGGAATAACACATGCAAACCTGCAATCCTCTGGAACCTCTCCCGACCTCATTGATGATGCAAAGATCATCGCCAGAGACTCAGCAATCTCTTCCTTGCTTCCCACAGTAGCCTGGGGTACATCGTGACTTATCCAACTCGATGCTTTCCAAAAGCTCCAGCACATCCTCTTCCTTAATATCTACATGCTCAAGTTTTTCAGTCCACCAAGTCATCCCTACAATCGCCAAGATCCTTCTCCATAGTGAATACTGAAGCAAAGTACTCATTAAGTATCTCTACCATCAAATCTGGTTCCATACACACTTTTCCATTGTCGCAAATGATTGGTCCTATTCTCTCATGCCTTATCCTTTTGCTCTTCACATTCTTGTAGTATGTTTTGGAGTTTGCCTTTAATCCTGTCCACCAAGGCCTTCTCATGGTCCCTTCTGGCTCTCCTAATTTCATTCTTAAGCTCTGTCCTGTTAACCTTATAATCTTCTAGAACTCTATCATTACCTAGTTTTTTGAACCTCTCCTTTTCTCTCCTTTTCTTTTTGACTGGATTTATAACAGCCCTTGTACCCCATGGTTCCTGAACTTACCATCCTTTCGCTGTCTCATTGGAATGTACCTACTCAGAACCCCATGCAAATATCCTCTGATCATTTGCCACATTTTTTCTGTTTGTTTCCCTGAGAACATGTTTCCAATTTATGTTTCCAAGTTCCTGCCTGATAGCCTCATATTCCCCCTTACTCCAATTAAATGTTTTCTAAGTTGTCTGTTTCTATCCCTCTCCAATGCTATGGTAAAAGAGATAGAATTATGATCACTATCTCCAAAATGCTCTCCCACTGAGAGACCTGACACTTGACCAGGTTCATTTCCCAATACCAGATCAAGTACAGCCTCTCTTCTTGTAGGCTTATCTACATATTGTGTCAAGAAACCTTCCTGAACACACCTAACAAACTCCACCCCATCTAAACCCCTCAGTCTGGGGAGATGTCAATCAATATTTGGGAAACTAAAATCCCAACAACCCTGTTATTATTACTCCTTTCCAGAATCTGTCCCCTTAACTGCTCTTCGATGTCCCTGTTACTATTGGGTGGTCTATAAAAAACACTCAGTAGAGTTATTGACTCCTTCCTATTCCTAAATTTCATCCACAGAGACTCTGTAGACAATCCCTCCATGACTTCCTCCTTTTCTGCAGCCATGACACTATCTCTGATCAACAGTGCCATGCCCCCATCTCTCTTGCCTCCTTCTTTGTCCTTTCTGAAAGACCTAAAGCCTGGATTTGAAGTAGCCATTCCTGCCCCTGCACCATCCAATTCTCTGTAATGGGCACAACATAATAGCTCCAAGTGCTGATCCACACTCTAAGCTCATCCGCTTTATTCATGATACACCTCACATAAAAATAGACACATCTCAAACCATTGGTCTGAAAGTGTCCCTTGTCTGTCACCTGCCGATCCTCCCTTTTGCACCGTCTCCAAGCTTTCCCTATTTGTGAGCCAACCTCCCTTTCCTCCATCACTTCAGTTCAGTTCCCACACCCTAGCAATTCTAATTTAAACTCTCCCCAAAAGCTTTTGCAAACCTCCCCACCAGGATGTTGGTCCCCCTCAGATTCAAGAGTAACCTGTCCTTTTTGTACAGGTCACACCTGCCCCAGAAGGGGTCCCAATGATCAAGAAATCTGAATCCCTGCCCCGCGCTCCAATCCCTCAGCCATGTGTTTATCCTCCACCTCATTCTATTCTTGTACTCACTGTCACGTGGCACAGCAGTAACCCCAAGATTACTACCTTTGAGGTTGCGCTTCTCAACTTCCTTCCTAACTCCCCGTAGTCTGTTTTCAGGATGTCTTACCTTCCTTACCTATATGTACCACGACCTCTGGCTGTTCTCCTTCCCACTTCAAAATATCGGGGTTGCCTCACTCTGTTGAGCCCCATGCACAATGGATTGGACGTCCCCTGCACTGCACCCACAAGACAGTGAGCAGGGAGGATGACATCGGGTACCTCAGGGGTCTCAGAGGAGGGAAATCTTCGGGAGAGGGCATCAGGTTTTCCATCCATGGAATGGGGAGAAGGACAGAGTAAAATTGAATCTTGAGCAAAACAGTGACCAACGAGCTTGACGAGAGTTGAGACACTTGGCAGTACAGATATATTCCAGATTCTTGTGATCAGTCCAGACTCAGAATGGCACCTTAGCTCCCTGCAGCCAATGCTTCCACTCCTCCAGAGCTAGCTTCACAGCCAGCAGCTCCTGGTTTCTGACATCGTAATTCCGCTCCGTGGGAGTCGGGCAGTGAGAGAAGGCGGCGCAGGGGTTTACCTTCTCACCCTAGTCAAGTGCCAAGAGAGAACAGCTCCTATGCCAATGTCAGATGCATCCACCTCCACAATGAACTGCTGGGCAGTGTCAGGTTGAATCAGGATGGGGGCAGACGTGAAACATCAGGTCAGAGAATGCTTTTTCACCAGCAGGGGATCAGGAGAATCTCACAGCAAATAAGTTAAGGGCAGTGAGTGGTGCAGCCAGTGTACTGTAATTTCTGATGAAGCAATGATAGAAGTTAGCAAAGCCCAAGAAGTGTTGTCACTCCCAACAAGTCAAAGGTTGGGGCCATTCGACAACCGCCATGACCTTCTGTTGGTCCATCTGAATGGAACCACCTCAAATTACATACCCCAGGAAGGAGACTGTATTGCGATGAAACTCACATTTCCCAGCCTTCACAAATAGCTGGTTCTACAGAAGGCACTGGAGAATGCTATGGACATGACCTGTCTGTTCAGCAAGGGACTTAGAAAAAGAAATCAAAATGTTGTCGAGATACACAAAAACAAATCGGTTCAGTATGTCTCTAAGAACATCATTTACCAGGGCATGGAAGATGGCAGGGGCATAGGTGAGACCGAATGCGATGACCAGATACTTGTAATGGCCTGAGGAGGTTTTGAAGGCCGTTTTCCACTCGTCTCCTTCGCGGATGCAGACAAGATGGTAGGCGTTACGGAGACCAAGCTTAGTGAAAACTGAGGCTCTTTGCAGTAGTTCTAATGTTGAGGTCATGAGCGGAAGAGGGTATTGGTTCTTAGCAGTGACCTCATTCAGTTCCCGGTAATCAATGCATGGACCCAAGGAGCCATCCTTCCTTTCAACTAAAAAACAAACAGCACCAGCAGGAAGACGGCCAGATGATGCCGGCAGCCAGAGACTCCTGAATATACTTACTCATGGCTTCCGTTTCAGGTGCGGACAGGGAATACAGGCGGTCCCTTGGGGGAGATGTGCCAGGCAAGAGGTCAATGGCACAATCGTATGGACATTGAGGCAGTAGGGAAGTGGCCCAGGACTTGCTAAATACAGCCTTGAGGTCCATGTCTTCAGGAGGGATGACACTAAAGTCCAGAATTTCCTTTGGAGGATCTGGGCTTGGAGACAAGGGGATCTGAGTATGGCAGAGGCAGTGAGAGTGACAGAATGGGCTCCAGCCTACAATCTTTCAAATGAGCCAGTCAATGAGGGGGTTCTGTTTAACTAACCAGGACAATGGGAGGTTGAGAAGAGTCAATAACATAAAAGGTTAACTATTCATGATGGTTGCCGGATAGACTGAGACTCACTGGGGCCATGATGTTAGTCAGTTTCTGACCGTTCAAGGCATTGGCCATCAATGGTGACTGAAGAACAGACATGGGTATTCCCCACTGGGCAGCCAAGCCAGAATCAATAAAACACACCTCTGCAGCAGAATCGACCAAGACGGAGACTGCTCGCCGTTGGACGCCCCACTCCAGAGAAGCAGGTATGAGAGTGAGTGGTGCTGAGGAGGGACAGACAGGGGTCACACTCACCAGTACTCCTCATCCTAATAGTGAGCGCTTGGCTTTTATTGGGCAGGTGGAGATGAAGTGGTCTGGTTGGCCACAGTACAGACAGGAACGGGTACTGATTCTCCTTTGTCTTTCAGTCGGTGTTAGGCAGGTATGGTCAACATGCACAGCCTTGGACTCTGGAATGGGAATCGTAGGGCAGTGTAGACTGATAAGCAGCTTGGAACTCACCCAGTGCCCCCAGGGACCCTCTGGAACCCCTCCGTCTGTGGCGCTGCTAAAGGCAAACATCAATCCAGATGTTTGCCAAATCCACCAGGGCTTCAAAGGTAGCAGGAAGGTCCTGGTTGACCAGCTCACCTTTGATGTCCTCGGAGAGGCTGTTCAGGAAGGTGTTGTACTGCGCCTCCGAATTCCAGCCGTTGGAGGTGGCTAGGGTCCGGAACTCTATGGCGTGATCTGACACAGATCTGCGCTCCTAGTGCATGTGCAGCATTTCACAGGCAGCCTCTCTCCCACATTCAGAGCAATCAAACACTTTTCTCATCTTTTCAAAAAGTAACTGAAAACTGATGCAGAAAAGTGAGCCTGCCTCCCAGACGGCTGTTCCCCATTCTCTCGCCCGACCAGACAGTTGGGTGATGATGTAGACTACCTTGGCTCAATCGGTCAGAAATGTTGATGGTTGTATTTATAAAATGAAGGTTCACTGGGAAAGAAAAGAGCGGCACGTACCGGGCTCACCTGAGATCATTTCTGGAGGATGCAGACAGAGCTCTTGGAAGGGAGCAGCAAGCAAGGACACGGAGGGCCAGGCGGAAGATGCAGTCACAGAACGTTGATGGGCAAGCTGGGACAGATGGAGTGACTCAGTCTGGGCACCAAGGTTGGTAACATTGGCAGAAAGTGACTCCATTGCCCTGAGCACAGACTCCAGCTGGTTCTGGTGCCTCCCCAGTATCACTCCCTGTTGTTCCAGGGCAGCTCTCAGACGAGCGGGGTCTGCTGGATCCATTCAGGCCAGATTGTACTGTCAGGGCACTGAAGCAGGGATCCAGTCACAGACCCAGTACTGAGCACACCGTGATATTTACTGAGTAACAAATCCAGAGCAGCAACCAAGTCAGCGTTAAAGTTCAGACAGAGATCAAAAATTCCTGAGAAATCCAAAAAACAGAATCGGTAAACTGGCAGAGTCAATATTCAGACTGACAGAGTAAAGACATGAATGCTGGAAAGGCTCAGGAAAACTCACTAGCACAACCTGGCAACAAACAGGTGAAAACATAGGACCAAGATACACTGAACAATAAACAGAGAGGCAGATGATAGGTGGAGCACAATGAGACACAGGTGGCAGCAATACAGGGAATAATGGGAAACAGGTGAGAGACAGAGTACTCAGTAATACAGGGGCTGGAGTAGAGCAGGGGCAGGGACAGGAGCATGAAAATAAACAGGAGCACATGGCAATACAAAACCACAGACTGACGATAGGGAGAAACACACAAAAAGACTGAGTTCAACTGGAGGTACTGACAGGAGCCTTTCCTGGTTAGCTGCTGCTGGTTCCAGAGGGGTCTGTGCTGAGACCAATAGTTTTTACATTATATGTCAATGATTCAGATGATGAAATTGATGGCTTTGTTGCAAAGTTTGCAGATGATGTGACGATGGGTAAAGGAGAGATAGTTTTGAGAAAATAGAGAGGCTACAGAAAGACATATGAACTAGAATAATGGGCAAGAAAGTGTCAAATGAAATACAATGTTGGAAAATGCATGGTCATGCACTTTGGTAGTAGAAATACATGTAGAGACTATTTTCTAAACTTGGAGTAAACCTAAATATCTGAGATGTAAAGGAACTTGGGAGTCCTTGTGCAGAACACTTGAAGGTTAACCTGCAGGTAGAGTCAGTGGTGAGGAAAGCAAATGCAATGTTGGCATTCATTTCAAGACATCCAGAACATAAGAGCAGGATATGATCCTCCTCACCTTGAGTATTGTGAACAGTTTAGGCTATTCATCAAAGATAAGATGTACTTGCATTAAAGAGGGTTCAAAGGATGTTCACAAGTATGATTCTGCAAATTAAAGGGTTATCATACAAGAACTGTTTGATAGCTCAAGGTCTGTACATGTTGCAATTCAGAAGTATGAGGGGGGATCTCATTGAAATCTTTAGAATATTGGAAGTCCTAGGGGGATTAGATGTGGAAAGGATGTTTCCCATTGTGGGGGCTACAGGACAAGAGGGCACAGCCTCAGGATAGAGGAAAGCCCAGTTAAAACAGAGATGTGAAGAAATGTCTTTAGCCAGAGGGTGGTGAATTAGTAGACTTGGTGACACAGGCAACACTCCCCCAGTAAAGCAGATGTTCTGTAAGCTGAGGTGAGGAAGACCCTGACCAAGTCAACTCACACAAAGCTGCGGGGCCTGAAAATAGACCAGATCGGATTCCAAGACTGAGCAGCCCAGATAACTGAGGTGCTAATGGTATATTCTTTTCTCCTGAAATGCTCATTGTTCACTTGGTTTTCAAGACGGGATCCTTCATTCCAGTTCTAAGGAAGGTGATGGTAACCTGTCGAAATGACTATTGTCTGGTACCTTTAACATCAACCATTATGAAATGTTTTCAGTGGCTGCTCATTGAACGCATTAAAGCTTTAATCCCAGCCACATTGGACCCTTTCCAGTTTGATTATCGCTTGAATTGATCCTCTGATGATCAGTGACCTCTGCCCTCCTCTCTGTGCTGCCCCAATTGGAAGATGGAGTTTCATATGTCAGGTTGCTGTTATAAACTTCAGTTCGGCATTTAACACCATTGTACCGCAGGAAATAGTGGGGAAACTATTTTCACCAGGTCTTAACACCTGCCTCTGTAACTGTATCCTGGACTTCATAACAGAAAGGCGACAGTCAGTCCGTGTAGGCAGTAAACTCTCCAGTCCCATTACATTGAGCACGGGTACTCTCCAGGGCTGTGTGCCCAGTCCACTGGAATTCACACTCCTGACCCGTGACTCAAACCATGTCCTCTAGTTTGCAAATGACACAACATTGGTTGTCCTCATCATCAGGCTTCTGAACTCCCTGCTGTATCACATTCAAAGTGTCACTGGCAAATCTGTCTGTGCCTTATAATATTTAATTTATAAAATTTACTTTGTTCATTTATGCTTAACTCATCTGCAGATTTTATCCTTTAAGTTGTTGTGCATGTATGTTATGTGTACTACTGTGCTTTACACCTGGGTCAGAGAAACATTATATTGTTTGACGGTAAACATGTATATAATTAAATGACAATACACTTGGCTTGACGGGAGAGGGGAGAGGTGAGAGTGTCCGGGGTGTGTGAGTTTTTTGACAATGCTGGCTGCTTTACTCAGCCAGCAGGAAGTGTAGGCAGAGGCCATGGAGGGGAGGCTTGTTTCTGTGATGTGAAGTTTCTTGCGGTCACAGACAGAGCGGTTACTGTACCAAGCCGTGATGCATCCGGTCAACATGTTTTCTATGATTCAAATAGAGAAGGAAGTTCACGATGAAATTGAACCCAAAACTGTGAAGGTTAAAATTATTGCTTGTCCCTGTGGACGTGTAACCGGTGGTTTGATGTATGAGTGTGCTGGAGGGTGTGCAGTTATCCACTGAGGATCGTTGAGCCTTGTGTTTAGTCCGTAACATTTGTTTTTTCCAATTTTCCACCCTCATGACCAGAGACCCTCAGAATCATTCTCCAATCAACCTGCAGAATTGAACTCCCTGAACCTAGAATAATTTTAATTTATCTCTACCACACACACACTGACTTTTTCCCCAAAATGTGATGACCAGACTAAACACCAGACCAGGGGTTCCCAACCTGGGGTCTGTGGACCCTTGGTTAATAGTAGGGGTCCATGGAATAAAAAAAGTTTGGAACCCCTGTACGAGGCTTTTCAGAATAATTCATTGTGACCATAAGTCCATAAGACAGAGAAGCAGAAATAGACCATTCGGCCCATTGAGTCTGCACGGTCATTCCATTGTGACTGATTTATCATCTCTCTCAACCCCATTCTCCTGCCTTCCCATAACCATCGACACCCTAATCAAGAACGTATCAACCTCTGCTTTAACTATATTCTATGACTTGGACCCCACAGCAGTCTGGGGCAATGAATTGCACAGATTCATCACCCTCTGGTTAAAGTGATCTCTGGTTTCTGTCTCTATTCGAAACATTTCTCTAACCACTTCTTCGCCCTGCCTTGCCACCTGTGATGAACTAAGCACACTTTCCCCATGTCTTTCCCCTTTAGAACCATAGAACCATAGAACATTACAGCACAGAAACAGGCCTTTTGGCCCTTCTTGGCTGTGCTGAACTATTTTTCTGCTTCGTCCCACTGACCTGCACCTGGGCCATATCCCTCCAAACCCTTCTCATCCATATACCTGTCCAAGTTTTTCTTAAATGTCAAAAGTGAGTCTGCATTCACCAATTCTTCTGGCAACTCATTCCACACTCCCACCACTCTGCGTGAAGAAGCCCCCCCCATGTTCCCTTTAAACTTTTCACCCTTCACCCTTAACTGATGACCTCTGTTTTTTTTCTCCCCTAGCCTCAGTGGAAAAAGCCTGCTTGCATTCACTCTATCTATACCCATCATAATTTTATACACCCCTATCAAATAATCCCTCATTCTCCTACACTCCAGGGAATAAAGTCCTAACCTATTCAACCTTTCTCTGTAATTCAGTTTCTCAAGACCCGGCAACATCCTTGTAAACCTTCTCTGCACTCTTTCAACCTTATTAATATCCTTCCTGTAATTAGGAGACCAAAACTGCACACAACACTCCAAATTCGGCCTCACCAATGTCTTATACAACCTCACCATTACAATCCAACTCTTATATTCAAGAATTTGTTTTATAAAGGCCAATATACCAAAAGCTGTCTTTACGACCCTATCTACTTGTGACGCCACTTTTAGGGAATTATGTATCTATACTCCCAGATCCCTCTGTTCTACTGCACTCCTCAGTGTCCTACCATTTACCTTGCATGTTCTACCTTGGTTTGACCTTCCGAAGTGGAATACCTCACACTTGTCTGCATTAAACTCCATCTGCCATTTTTCAGCCCATTCCTCCAACTAGTCCAAATACCTCTGCAAGCTTTGAAAATCCTCCTCACTGTCCACTACACTTCCAATCTTTGTATCATCAGTAAATTTGCTGATCAATTTGCCATATTATCATCCAGATCATTGATATAGATGACAAATAACAATGGACCCAGCACTGATCCCTGTGGCACACACACCACTAGTCACAGGCCTCCACTCAGAGTAGCAATCCTCCATTACCACTCTCTGGCTTCTTTCATTGAGCCAATGTCTAATCCAATTTACCACCTCTCCATGTATACCTAGCAACTGAATCTTCCTAACTAACCTCCCATGTGGGACCTTGTCAAAGGCCTTACTGAAGTCCATGTATACAACATCCACTGCCTTCCCATCATCCACTTTCCTGGTAACTTCCTCAAAAAACTAATAGATTGGTTAGACATGACCTAGCCATGCTGACTTTTTCTAATAAGTCCCTGTCTATCCAAATACTTGTAGATCCTATCTCTTAGTATTCCTTCCAATAACTTACCTACTAAGGATGTCAAATTTATCAGCCTATAATTTCCCAGCTTACTTTTTGAGCCTTTTTTAAACAACGGAACTACATGAGCTATCCTCCAGTCCTCCGGCACCTGACCCGTGGATATCGACATTTTAAATATTTCTGCCAGGACCCCTGCAATTTCAACACTAGTCTCCTTCAAGGTCATAGGGCATACCCTGTCAGGTCCTGGGGATTTATCTTCTCTGATTTGCCTCAAGACAGGTAGCATCTCCTCCTCTTTAATCTGTATAAGTTCCATGACCTCCCTACTTGTTTGCCTTGTTTCCATCGACTCCATTCCTGTTTCCTTGGTAAATATAGATGCAAATAAACCATTTAATATCTCTCCCATTTCTTTTGGTTCCATATATAGCCGACCACTCTGATCTTCAAGAGGACCAATTTTATCCATTACTATCCTTTTGCTCTTTACATATCTGTAGAAGCTCTTAGGATTATCCTTCTCCCTGACTGCCAAAGCAAACTCATGTCTTCTTTTAGCCCTCCTGATTTCTTAAGTATTTTCTTACTCTTTTTATACCCCTCAAGCATCTTATTTCCTCCCTGTTGCCTATACATGTTATACATCTCTCTCTTCTTCTTTATCAAAGTTCCAATATCCCTCGAGAACCAAGGTTCCTTACCAGGAACATACAAACTCTGCACTCTCAAAATTTCTTCTTTGAAGGCCTCCCACTTACCAATCACATCCTTGCCAGAGAACACCCTGTCCCAATCTACACTTTTTAGATCCTTTCTCATTTCTTCAAAGTTAGCCTTTTTCTAGTTTAGAACTTCAACGCAAGGACCAGATCTATCTTTATCCATGATCAAGTTGAAACTAATGTCGTTATGATCACTAGAACCAAAGTGTTCCCCTACACACACTTTGGTCACCTGCCCTAACTCATTTCCTAATAGGAGATCTAATATTGCATCCTTCCTAGTTGGTACATCTATGTATTGATTTAGAAAACTTTCCTGAACACTTTCTAGAACTGCTTGCAGAATTGCATCCTCTTTTCTTTCTTCCTCCCTGCATTTAACACTTCTCCTTTCTCAGTGAAAACCTCTTTCAATGTTTTTATTAACTTATATAAAAGAATACAGAGTACAAGTAAAAAAATATATGTAACAATACATTACACTAAATCACATATAAAGACTCCTTATCCTATATTAATACAGATTAATTAATTTGTAACATTGAAATATAGTAATTTCATTATAAAAAAAATTCTAACCCACTACCAAGACTGAAGCTGATTAGTAAAGAAAAGAAAAGGAAAAAAAATAGTCATCACCTGTGCTTTAACAGCATATCAAAGGTTTTGAAAATAATTCAGAAAAGGTCTCCACAATATTTGAAAGTCTTGACTAGATTCAGAGATTGAACATCGAATCTTCTCTAAATTTAAACATGACATCACATAACCAGTGGGCTTGAGTAGGGGGAATCGCATCTTTCCCTTTAAGCAAGAGCATCCTTATGGCCATAAGAGAAATAAAAGCCAAAATATGCAAGTCAGATGACTCCAAAATAATATCCTTTCCTCCAACAATACCAAATAAAGTGGTCAAAGGATTAGGCTTAAAGTTTACTTTGAAAAGTATCGAGAATGTTTGGAATACTTCTTTCCAATATTTTCCAAGACTCAGACATGTCCAGAACATATGAATGAGTGAAGCTTCTCCATTATTACATTTATCACAATACAGAGATATATCTAAGTAAAAACAAGACAACTTATCCTTGGTCATATGGGCCCTATGGACCACTTTGAATTGAAGGAGAGAGTGGTGGGCACATAGCGATGAAATGTTAACCTATTTAAAAATTTGATTCCAAGTTTCCTCAGAAATTGGTCTATAAATCTTGTTCCCAAAGATTTTTAATTTTATCTAAAGGAACACTTCTCATTCCCAACAGCAGATTATAAATATTAGATATGCATCCATTATAAAAAGGTTTCAAAATTAAAAATTACATCTAGTAGATTCTTATCAGGACTTTTAGGAAATGTATTTGTTGAAGACTGTAAAAACATCTCTTAGTTGTAGGTATCAAAAAAATGAGTTTTGGATAAACTATGTTTAGTTGACAGCTGTTCAAACAAAAAGAGACTCCCCTCTACAAACCGGTCCTGAAAGCATTTAATACCTAATCTATCCCATCCTTTAAAAGCTACATCAATCACAGAGGGATTAAAAAATAATTGGAAAAAATGGGACTCAAAAGAGAAAATCTGGATAAACCAAAGTAGTTTCAGAATTGTATCCAAATTCTCACACTGTGTTTAACTACCAGATTATCAGTTAACTTTCTCAGAGACACAGAGTGAGGATCTAAGAAGAGAAATGATAGAAAATTTATTAACAGAGTTAGCTTCTAAAATAAACCCACATTGGGCAATTTATGTAATATAACAAAAATGTAAGATTTTTTACATTAACTGCCCAATAATAAAATCTGAAGTTTGGTAAGGCTAATCCTCCATTCTTTTTACCTTTCTGAAGATGAATTTTATTTAATCTGGAACACTTATTCTTCCATACATAAGAAGACTAGGAAGGGGAGGAGGGAAGAGAAGAGAGCGGTAGAGATAGGGAATTCTATAGTCAGGGGGGCAGATAGGAGATTTTGTGGGGAAGATCGGGAGTCTCGGATGGTATGTTGCTTCCCTGGTGCCGGGATCCGAGACATCTCAGATTGGGTGCAGGTTATTCTTGAGAGGGAGGGCAAGAATCCAGATGTTGTGGTCCATGTAGGGACCAATAATGTGGGTAGGATGAGTGAGGGGGTCCTGTGTAGGGAGTTCAGGGAGTTAGGTGTGAAGCTGAAGAGCAGGACCTCCAGGGTAACAATCTCAGGATTGCTGCCTGTGCCACGTGCGAGTGAGGCAAGGAACAGAAAGATTATACAGATGAATACGTGGCTGGGAAGATGGTGCAGGAGGGAGGGCTTCAGGTTTTTAGACAATTGGGCTTTGTTCCAGGGAAGGTGGGATGAGTTCCGAAGGGACGGTTTACACCTGAACTGGAGCGGTACTAACATTCTTGCAGGGAAGTTTGCTAGTGCTTCTTGGGGGGGTTTAAACTAAATTTGCAGGGGGCAGGGATCCAGAATGTGAGAGAGGATAGCGAGATGAAGAATAAAGGACAGGTGGGGACTACACGGTTCCGGAATATTAAGTGTGTAGTAGAGAAAGGTGAGGCGGAACAAGTGATAAGGAGGACACATATACAGAGGGATGGTCTGATGGAACATGGAGTTAAATGTGCAGAAAGAATAAGTAAATTTAGGAAGGACAACAAAATTCTAGGGGCGTATAGCCCAATGGGATTTCAGGGAGCTGGGTTAAGCACAATAGGCAGTGATTCAAACAGAGAGAGGAGAAATGGGCTAAAAATTCTATATCTGAATGCACAAAGTGTCAGAAATAAGGCGGATGAGCTTGAAGCTCAGGTGCAAATGGGTAACTATGATGTTGTTGGGATAACGGAGACATGGCTGCAGGGAGATCAGACCTGGGAAATGAAGGTACAAGGGTATACGTGCTGTCGTAGGGACAGAAATGTGGGCAGAGGGGGTGGGGTGGCCCTGTTGGTGAGGAATGAGATTCAGTACTTTGCAAGGAGGGACATAGGATCAGGAGAAGTAGAATCTGTGTGAATAGAACTGAGGAACAGTAAGGGCAAAAGGACCCAAATGGGTGTTGTCTACAGGCCACCAAACAGTAGCATGGGTATTGGGTGCAAGTTGAATAGGGAGTTAACATTGGCATGTGGCAAAGGTAATGTCACAGTAGTTATGAGGGATTTCAACATGCAGGTGAACTGGGAGAAACAGGTTGGTGCTGGACCCCAGGATAGGGAGTTTGTAGAGTGCCTACGGGATGCATTCTTGGAACAGCTTGTACGAGAACCGACCAGGAACAAGGCTATTCTGGATTTAGTGTTATGTAATGAACAGGATTTGATAAGCGATCTTGAAGTAAAGAGGCCATTAGGAGGTAGTGATCATAATATGATAAGTTTTTATCTGCATTTTGAGAAGGATAAGGGCAGCTCGGAGGTGTCAGTGTTGCAGTTGAACAGGGGAAACTATGGAGCCATGAGGGAGGAACTGGCCAAAGTTGACTAGACCGATATCCTTGCAGAAAAGACAGTGGAACAGCAATGGCAGGTATTCTTGCAAAATCAGTTCATCCCCTGGAGAAGGAAGGATTCAAAGGGGGTAAAGGGGCCACAGTGGTTGACAAAGGAAGTCAGAAATTGCATAGCATTAAAAAAAAGGAAGTATGACAGAGCTAAGGTGAGTGGGAGGACAAGTGATTGGGAAGTTTTTAAGGAACAACAGAACTTAACTAAAAAGGCAATACGGGGAGAAAAAATGAGGTACAAATGCAAGCTAGCCAGGAATATAAAGGAGGATAGCAAAAGCTTTTTTAGGTATGTGAAGAGAAAGAAGATAGTTAAGAACAATGTTGGGCCCTTGAAGAATGAATTGGGTGAAATTGTTATGGGAAACAGAGAAATGGCAGAAGAATTTAATAAGTACTTTAGATCAGTCTTCACTAAGGAAGACACAAGCAATCTCCCAGATGTATGGATGGGCCAAGGACATAGGGTAACAGAGGAAATGAAACAGATTGACATTAGGAAGGAAACGGAGATGAGTAGACTGATGGGACTGAAGGCTGACAAATCCCCAGGTCCAGATTGTCTGCATCCTAGGGTACTAAAGGAGGTGGCCCTGGAAATTGTGGATGCATTGGTAATCATTTTCCAATATTCCTTAGATTCAGGATCATTTCCTGAGGATTAGAGAATGGTTAATGTTATCCCACTTTTTAAGAAAGAAGGGAGGGAGAAAACAGAGAACTATCGACCTGTCAGCCTGATATCGGTGGTGAAGAAGATCATAGAGTCCATTATTAAAGATGAAATAGTGGCATATCTAGGTAGCAGTGACAGGATTGGGCTGAGCCAGCATGGATTTACCAAGGGTAAATCATGCTTGACTAATCTGTTGGAGTTTTTCGAGGATGTAACCAGGAAGTTAGATGGGGGAGATCCAGTGGATGTAGTGTACCTCGATTTTCAGAAGGCATTTGATAAGGTCCCACATAGGACATTGGTGGGTAAAATCAAAGCTCATGGCATTGGGGGGAAGACATTGACATGGATAGAAAACTGGTTGGCAGATAGAAAGCAAAGGGTCGCGGTGAATGGGTGTTTCTTGGAATGGAAGGTGGTGACTAATGGGGTGTCAAAGGGCTCGGTATAGGGACCACAGATGTTTACGATTTACGTCAATGATTTAGAAGAAGGCATTGAGAATAACATCAGCAAATTTGCTGATGATACTAAGCTGGGTGGAAGTGTGACATGTGATGAGGATGTTAGGAGAATTCAGGGTGACTTGGATAGGCTGGGTGAGAGGGCAGATACTTGGCAGATGACGTTTAATGTGAATAAGTGTGAGGTTATCCACTTTGGGAGTAAGAACAGGAAGGCAGATTATTATCTGAACAGTGTAGAGTTAGGTAAGGGAGAAATACAATGAGATCTCGGAGTCCTTGTTCATCAGTCACTGAAGGTGAATGAGCAAGTGCAGCAGGCAGTGAAGAAGGCTAATGGAATGTTGGCCTTTATTACAAAGGGAATTGAGTACAAGAGCAAGGAAATCCTCTTGCATTTATACAGAGCCCTGGTGAGACCTCATCTGGAGTACCTCCAGTACCAGAGGGCATGGTTTGAGAATAAGGCGTAGGTCATTTAAGACAGAGTTAAGGAAAAACTTCTTCTCCCAGAGAGTTGTGGGGGTCTAGAATGCACTGTCTTGGAAGGAAGTGGAGGCCAATTCTCTGGATGCTTTCAAGAAGGAGCTAGATAGGTATCTTATGGATAAGGGAATCAAGGGATATGGGGACAAGGCAGGAACTGGGTATTGATAGTAGATGATCAGCCATGATCTCAAAATGGCGGTGCAGGCTCGAAGGGCCAAAAGATCTACCTCTGCACCTATTGTCTATTATCCAAGATATAATAGAGTCAAGAGAATCAAAAAAAATTTAGGAATTAAAAACAGGCAATGCCTGAAAAAGGTATATAAATTTAGGTAATATATTCATTTTAATAGAGTTAATTCAGCCAATTAGTGATAATGAAAGAGGCAACCAATTTGATAGTATTCTTTTTACGTAATTTAATAGGATAAGAAAATTATCTTTAAACAGACACACAGTAAAAAGCTACCCCTGTCCCTTCTCTGCTACCTCCCCGTCCTATATTTAGCTCCTTGAAGACTCCCACAATCCTCCACTCGATCCACTCCTCCAGATTCGCTTCATCTGTCAGCTTAAAGATTCTGACCAGTGCCCAAGTTCCAGTCATTAACATTTATTCATAAAGGGAATGCACTTCAGAAGTGCAAAGCTGAAATAAATTTAATATCAAAGTATATATGTGTCACCATACACAACCTGGAGATTGAATTTCACAGTTAATCCAAGAGGCACAATGGAATCAATGGAAGGTCACACCCAAAAGGATGGATAATCAACTAGTGTGCAAAGAGAACAAACTGTGCAAATAGAAAAGAGCAAAAAACAAGAAATATTGAGAACATGAGATGAAAAGTCCTTGAAAGTGAGTCTATAGTTTCTGGGGTGATCCCAACACCCACAATCTATTCGTAAATTCCCGTCAGTTCCTCTCAGACTGTACTGAATAGCTGTTCAGTGGGAACGGTTTAAAATGGCCAATTAACCTATCTGGGCTGCACCTTCAATCCTGACGTGGTCTCGCATCACTTCCCTTTTCGAAACTATCAGCTGGATTCCCCTCATCATCCCTATTTATTGATCAAGAGACTCTGAAATTTGGATGAGACAACTGGTCCAGAGGGGGTCGGGTTGCAGAGACAGGGAGGGGTGTGTGGTCCAGAGTGGGGTTACAGAGAGAGGGAGGGGTGTGTGGTCCAGAGTGGGGTTACAGAGAGAGGGAGGGGTGTGTGGTCCAGAGGGGGTCGGGTTGCAGAGACAGGGAGGGGTGTGTGGTCCAGAGGGGGTCGGGTTGCAGAGACAGGGAGGGGTGTGTGGTCCAGAGTGGGGATACAGAGAGAGGGAGGGGTGTGTGGTCCAGAGTGGGGTTACAGAGAGAGGGAGGGCTCTGTCTGAGATTCCTATCCCACAGTGCAGCAGTCCCTAGGCTAAGCAAAATTAATGTCACTGTTGGATTGAATGTGATAACTATTTGTGAATACTTCCTCATTTTGTTTCCCTTTCTTGATTTAAATGTTCTCTTCAACAATTCTATCCACACAGTGCAGCTGCTGCAGGAGGGGGCAGTGACCCCTGAAGTGTCTGTCTAATTAACTCTGGAGACGAGCAGTGGACTGATCCTGGGTATGTAATTCCATGCTTGTAGCCAACTCTGGCAAGAACTGGTGATGTGAGACGTTGTACAGAGTCTGATCATTGATGCAATGTTTGGGGTTCTACGTCGTGTTTAATGGCGGTGGGATGTTGTACAGAGTCCGATCATTGGTGGACTTGGTTGTGGTTCTCAGTTCCCGGCTTTATCCAGGACAGCAATGGGCTCTCCAGCCCTCCACACTCCTGCTGTCTCGTCTGCCCTTTTGCCCATTGTAGGTCTGTATCCTTCTGTTCCTGCCCATTCTTGTGCCTGCTCCAATGTATCTTAAACATACTGAATGTATCTTCCTGGAGCACCTCTGATAATTCATTCAAAACTAAACCGGCAGAAAATAATTTCCCTCAGACCCCCTTCGAAACCCCTCGTTGGCACCTTTGCCCTGCATCCTCTTGTTACTGATACCTCACCATGACAAAAATACATTCTAGTGATCAACCCCCTCTGTGCCTCTCCAAGCATTCTATTCCTATCAGGTCACCCCTTGTCCTCCTTCACTCCAGAGAGAGAGAGGGTGAGAGAGAGGGAGGGGGAAAGGGAGAGGTAGGGGAACAGTGTGAGAGGAAGAGGGGTTGAGGGGGGAGAGGGAGAGGGTGAAAGGACGAGAGCTGGGAGAGAGAAAGGGAGAGGGACAAGGTGAGGGAAAGGGACAGGCTGGGGAAGAGGTGAGGGAGAAGGAGAGGGTAAAAGTGAGGTTGAGGGACAGGGAAAGGGAGAGAGGGAGAAAGGGAAGAGGAGAGGAGAGAGGGAGAGAGACGGGGAGGGGGCAGGGGATAGAGAGAGAACAAGCCCTATATCTCAGTAAATGTCTTCCAACCCAGGAGGGTATCTAGTGAATGCCCCTCTCTGTGTCTCTCCTAGCATTCTATTCCTATCAGGTCACCCCTTGTCCTCCTTCACACCAGAGAGTAAGCAGGTGAGAGGGTGGGAGAGAGGAGGGAGAGGGAGGGAGAGAGAGAAACAGATAGAGAGAGAGAGAGAAAAGAAAATGGATGTCCTCCTATTCAGGAGGCATTCTGGTGACTCTCCACTGAGTTCTCTCCAGCACAATAACTTCCTCTGTATAGTGTGATGGCCGTAACTGCACGCAGTTCTCCGAGTGCAGTCTGACCGGAGGCTTGTAACATTGCAACATATCATCCCAACTCTGATACTGTGCACACTGACCCATGAAGGGGAGTATACTGTCTCCTCTTTCACCGTCCCATCCACCTGTGTTACTACTGTCAGACAACAGTGGTCTCAGAGTCTCTGCTTATAAACACAAGCCATTCTGCAGATGCCGGAAAGTTTGAGCAAAACACAGAAAATGCTGAAGGAACTCAGTGAGTCAGACATTCTGTGAGATTTGCTGAAATTCTCTAGTATTGTTGAAAGTTCTCTGCTTGTCACCGTTCCTTGTGGCCCCACTATTTAGTGTCGGCATTGACTTTCCAAACTCCATCACCTCACACTTGTTCGGGTTAAATTCCATCTGCCATTGCATCACCGAACTTTTCACCAGCACTTTGTCCTGTGGCAACATTTGACACGCTTCCCTGCTAATCACAACATCGTCAATTTACATGTCGTTTGCACACCGACTGACCTCCGGCCTCTGGAGACACAAAGGACGGCAGATGTGGGAATCTGGAGCAACAAACAACCACAGGAGGAACTCAGTGGGTCAGCAGGTCTGTGGCAGGAAAGGAATCGTAGATGTTTTGGGTTGAGATCGTGAAACCGGACTGAGATTGGGGGGGGTGGTGGGGAGTGGTAATAAAGATCGTCAGTACACACATCATACTAGAGGAACACAGCAGGTCAGTCAGCATCTATAGAGAGGAATAAAGAGGGAATATTTGGCTGACACTCTTCATCACAATTGGTAAATAAGGGGGCAGCAGCCAGAATATGGAGGAGGGGCTGATACTACACCTGCCCTACTCCCACCTGCCCCTCGACCTCCTTCCTCTCCATCATTAAAAGCCCCTAATAGACCTTCCATGTGTCACATCACTTCACCTGAGGGTCTGTCAGGGTCATCGACTGTATTTGATGCTCTCGGTCTGGACTGCTCTACATCAGTAAGACCTGACGCAGATTGAGGGACTGTTCTGTTGAACATATTCACTCCATCCACTGCAAAAGGCAGATCCTCCATCGGTGACCCAGTTCAATGTCCATTCCCATTCTGACATGTCTGTCCATGGCCACATCTACTGTCACAATGAGGCCAAACTCAGGTTGAAAGAGCCACACCTCATACCCATCAGGGTAAATTCCCACCTGATGGCAAGAATATCGATTTCTCTAACTTTCGGTAATTTCTCTCCCTTACCCCTTCTCTCTCTATCCATTCCCTATTCCGGCTCCCCTCTCAACCCTTCTCTTCTTGTGCTCATCACCTGCCTTCGATGCTCCCCTCCTTCCCTTTCTTCTGTTTAGAATGACCAATTAACCTGCCAATCAATGTGTCTTTGGATGTATGAGGAAGCCACACAGAAAGTACAAACTTCTTACAGAGAGCAGTGGGAATGGAACCCTGGTCACGGGTACTGTGAAGTGTTGTGCTAACCACGATGCCACCGTACCTCAGTGGACTATGTCGCACATCAGACAAACCACCGCAGAGTCAGTGCTCAAAGAGTGTCACACTGCCGAACGATGGTCGAGTCAAACAACACAGGACCAGGCCCTTCAGCCCATCCAATGCATGCCGACTAAGCAAGTCCCATTTGCTGGCTTCTTTCGTATATCCTTTTAAAATATTCTGATCCATGTATCTGTCTGACTGCATTTTTAATGTAATTGTACTGCCTCATGAACTTTCTCTAGTAGCTTGTTCTGGGTACCCACAGAGTGAAAAACTTGTGTCACCATTAAATCTCTCCCCTCTTTCCTGAAACAGGAGGCTTCCGGTTCCTAATTCAGTTAGTCCTGGTAAAAGATTGGGTTTATTCATCCTGTTTCAGACTTCCATGATTTTATGTACATCAAAAAGACACATCACAATCTCTTGATGCCAAACAATAAATCCCAAAATACAGTCCTTCCCTCAATAACTCAGTTCCATCAGTCTAATCAACATCCTGCTAAATCTACCCTGCACTCTATGTATGTAATGAGCTTTGCACTTCAAATGAGCAGTAGGAGGGAAAAAGGAACATTATTCGAGTGACAGAAATTAAGGACTGTCACACTGTCAGAGAGACAGTACTCAGGAGGTGTCACAATGACAGAGGGACAGTACTGAGGGAGTGTCACACTGTCAGAGGGACAGTACAGAGGGAGTGTCACACTGTCAGAGGGACAGTACAGAGGGAGTGTCACACTGTCAGAGGGACAGTACAGAGGGAGTGTCACACTGTCAGAGGGACAGTACTGAGGGAGTGTCCACTATCAGAGGGACAGTACTGAGAGAGTATCACAATGTTAGAGGGACAGTACAGAGGCAGTGTCACACTGTCAGACGGGCAGTAATGAGGGAGAGTTACACTGTCAGAGGGTCTGTATTGAGGGAGTGTCTAACTGTCAGAGGGATACTAAAGAGGGAGTGTCACACGATCAGAGAGACAGGACTGAGGCAGTGTCACACTGTCAGACGGGCAGTGATGAGGGAGAGTTACACTGTCAGAGGGACAGTATTGAGGGAGTGTCACACTGACAGAGGGAGAGTACGGAGGGAATGTCACACTGTCTGAGGGACAGTACTGGGGGAGTTTCACACTTTCAGAGGGAGAGTACTGAGGGAGTGACACACTGTCAAAGGAACAATACTGAGGGGGTGTCCAGCTGTTTGAGGGACAGTACAGAGGAGTGTCACTGTCACAGCAAGAGTACTGGAGGGAATGAAACACTATCAGAGGGACAGTACTGAGGGAGTGCCACACTGTCAGAGGGGCAGTACTGAGGGGAGTTTCTCTGTCAGAGGGACAGTACTCAGGGAGTGTCACATTGTCAGAGGGACAGTAGTGAGGGAGAGTCACACTGTCAGAGGGTCAGTACTGAGGGAGAGTCACAATGTCGGATGGACAGTACGGAGGGAGTGTCAAATTGTCAGAGGGACAGTACCGGGGGAGTTTCACACTGTCAGAGGGAGAGTACTGAGAGAGTGACACAATGTCAAAGGAACTATACTGAGGGAGTGTCACTCTGTCAGTGGGACTGTACTGAGGGAGTGTCAGAATGTCAGAGAGTCATTACTGAGGGAGTGGAACCCTGTCAGGGGATTGTACTGAGGGAGTGTCACACTGTCAGAGGGTCAGTACTGAGGGAGTGTCACACGCTCAGAGGGACTGTACTGAGGGAGTGTCACACTGTCAGAGGGACAGTACTGAGGGGAGTTACACTGTCAGAGGGTCAGCATTGAGGGAGTGTCAAACTGTCAGTGGGATACGACTGAGGGAGTTTCACACAGTCATGGTGTATAGTACTGAGGGAGAGATACACAGTCAGAGGGACTGTACTGAGGCAGTGTCACACTGTCAGAGGGGCTGTACTGAGTGGAGTTACACTGTCAGAGGGACAGACCTCAGTGAGTGTCACACTGTCAGGGACAGTACTGAGGGAGTGTCAAACTGTCAGAGTTTCATTACTGAAGGAGTGCAACACTGTCAGGGGGACAGTACTGAGGGAGCGTCTCAATGTCAGAGGAACAGTGCACTGGCAGAGTCACACTCTCAGATGGGCTGTACTGAGTGAATGTCACACAGTCAGAGGGACAGTAGTGAAGGAGTGCAACTCTGTCAGGGGACAGTACTGAGGGAGTGTCACACTGTCAGAAGTTCATTACTGAAGGATTGTCACACTGTCGGAGGGACAGTACTGAGAGCGTGTCTATACCTGTCAGGGTGACAGTACTGTGGGAGCATCACACTGTCAGAGGGACAGTACTATGGGAGTGTCACACTGTCAGAGAGTCATTACTGAAGGAGTGCAACACTGTCAGGGACAGTAATGAGGGAGTGTCACATCGTTAGAGGGACAGTAGTGAGGGAGGGTCACAATGTCAGAGGGACAGTAGTGAGGGAGGGTCACACTGTCGGAGGGTCAGTACTGAGGGAGTGTCACACTGTCAGAGGGACGGTACTGAGGGACAGTACTGAGGAAGTGTCACACTGTCAGAGGGACGGTACTGAGGGACAGTACTGAGGAAGTGTCACACTGTCGGAGGGACATTATTGAAGGAGTGTCACACTGTCAGACGACAGTACTGAGGGATGTCAAACAGTCAGATGGACACTAGTGTGGGTGTGTCACACTGTCAGAGGGACAGTACTGAGGGATGTCAAACTGTCAGATGCACACTACTGTGGGTGTGTCACACTGTTTGGGGGGACATTACTGAGGGAGTGTCACAATTGCAAAGTGACAGTACTGTGGCAGTGTCACACTTTCAGAAGGGCTGTACTGAGGGAGTGTCACACTGTCAGGGACAGTAGTGACGGAGTATCACATTGTCAGAGGGACAGTACTGAGAGGGTGGCACACTGTCAGAGGGTCATTACTGAAGGAGTGCAACACAGTCAGGGGCAATACTGGGGGAGTGTCACACTGTCAGAGGGAAAGTACTGAGGGAGTGTCACACTGCCAGAGGGACAATACTGAGGGAGTATCACAATGACAGTGGGACTGTACTGAGGGAGTGTCACACTGTCAGAGGGACAGTACTGAGGGAGTGTCACACTTTCAGTACTGAGGGAGTATCACACAGTCGGAGGGACAGTACTGATGGAGTGTCACACTTTCAGAGGGACAGTACTGAGGGAGTATCACAATGACAGTGGGACTGTACTGAGGGAGTGTCACACTGTCAGAGGGACAGTACTGAGGGAGCGTCACACTTTCAGAGGGTCAGTACTGAGGGAGTATCACATTGTCAGTGGGACTGTACTGAGGGAGTGTCACACTGTCAGAGGGACAGTACTGAGGGAGTGTCACACTTTCAGAGGGACAGTACTGAGGGAGTGTCACACTGTCAGAAGAACAATACTGAGGGTGTGTCGCACTGTCAGAGGGACAGTACTGAGGGAGTGTCACACTGTCAGAGGGACAGCACTGAGGGAGTGCCACACTGTCAGAGGGACAATACTGAGGGAGTGTCACACTGTCAGAGGGACAGTACTGAGGGAGTGTCACACTGTCAGTACTGAGGGACTGTCACTGTCAGTGGGACTGTACTGAGGGAGTGTCACAATGTCAGAGAGTCATTACTGAGGGAGTGCAACCCTGTCAGGGGACTGTACTGAGGGTGTGTCACACTGTCAGAGGGATGGTACTGAGGGAGTGTCACACTGTCAGGGGGGCAGTACTGAGGGCAGTTTCACTGTCAGAGGTACAGTACTCAAGGAGTGTCACACTGTCAGGGGGACAGTACTGAGGGAGTGTCACACTGTCAGAGGGACAGTACTGAGGGAGTGTCACACTGTCAGAGGGACTGTACTGAGGGAGTGTCACACTGTCAGGGGGGCAGTACTGAGCGGAGTTTCACTGTCAGAGGTACAGTACTCAAGGAGTGTCACACTGTCAGGGGGACAGTACTGAGGGAGTGTCACACTGTCAGAGGGACAGTACTGAGGGAGTGTCACACTGTCAGGGGGACAGTACTGAGGGAGTGTCACACTGTCAGAGGGACAGTACTGAGGGAGTGTCACACTGTCAGAGGGACAGTACTGAGGGAGTGTCACACTGTCAGGGGGACAGTACTGAGGGAGTGTCACACTGTCAGAGGGACTGTACTGAGGGAGTGTCACACTGTCAGGGGGGCAGTACTGAGCGGAGTTTCACTGTCAGAGGTACAGTACTCAAGGAGTGTCACACTGTCAGGGGGACAGTACTGAGGGAGTGTCACACTGTCAGAGGGACAGTACTGAGGGAGTGTCACACTGTCAGAAGGACAATACTGAGGGAGTGTCACACTGTCAGAGGGAGAGTACAGAGGGAGGGTCAAACTGTCAGAGGGACAGTACTGGGGGAGTTTCACACTGTCAGAGGGAGAGTACTAAGGGAGTGAGACACTGTCAAAGGAACAATACTGAGGGGAGTTTCACTGTCAGAGGTACAGTACTCAGGGAGTGTCACACTGTCAGGGGGACAGTACTGAGGGAGTGTCACACTCTCATAGGGTCAGTACTGAGGGAGAGTCACACTGTCAGGAGGATAGTACTGAGGGAGTGTCACAATGTCAGAGGGAAAGTACTGAGGGAGTGCACACTCTCAGAGGGTCAGTGCAGAGAGAGTGTCACAGCGTCTGGGGGACAGCACTGAGGAGGTGCACACTGTCAGAGGGTCAGTACAGTGGGAGTGTCACTCTGTCAGATGGACATTATTGAAGGAGTGCAACACTGTCAGGGGGACAGTACTGAGGGAGCATCTCAATGTCAGAGGGACAGTGCACTGGCAGAGTCACACTCTCAGATGGGCTGTACTGAGTGAATGTCACACAGTCAGAGGGACAGTAGTGAAGGAGTGCAACTGTGTCAGGTGACAGTACTGAGGGAGTGTCACACTGTCAGAGGGGGTGTCACACTGTCAGAGGGTCAATACTGAGAGCGTGTCTATACCTGTCAGGGTGACAGTACTGTGGGAGCATCACACTGTCAGAGGGACAGTACTATGGGAGTGTCACACTGTCGGAGAGTCAGTACTGAGGGAGTGTCACACTGTCAGAGGGACAGTTCTGAGGGATGTCAAACTGTCAGATGCACACTACTGTGGGTGTGTCACACTGTTTGGGGGGACATTACTGAGGGAGTGTCACAATTGCAAAGTGACAGTACTGTGGCAGTGTCACACTTTCAGAAGGGCTGTACTGAGGGAGTGTCACACTGTCAGGGACAGTAGTGACGGAGTATCACATTGTCAGAGGAACAGTACTGAGAGGGTGGCACACTGTCAGAGGGTCATTACTGAAGGAGTGCAACACAGTCAGGGGCAATACTGGGGGAGTGTCACACTGTCAGAGGGAAAGTACTGAGGGAGTGTCACACTGCCAGAGGGTCTGTACTGAGGGAGTGTCACACAGTCGGAGGGACAGTACTGATGGAGTGTCACACTGTCAGAGGGACAGTACTTAGGAAATGTCACACTGTCGGAGCGACATTACTGAATGAGAGTCACACTGTCAGAGGGACAGTACTGAGGGAGTGTCAAACTGTCAGATGGGTACGACTGAGGGTGTGTCACACAGTTTGGGGGGACAGTACTGAGGGAGTGTCACAATGTCAAAGGGATAGTACTGTGGCAGTGTCACACTTTCAAAGGGGCTGTACTGAGGGAGTGTCACACTGTCAGATAATCATTACTGAAGGAGTGCAACACTGTCAGCGACATTACTGAGGGAGTGTCACCCCATTAGAGGGACAGTACTGATGGAGTTTCACAATGTCAGAGGGACAATAGTGAGGGAGTGTCTACCTGTCAGGGTGTCTGTACTGTGGCAGTATTCCACTGTCAGGGGGACAGTGCTGAGGGAGTGTCACACTGTCAGAGGGTCAGTACTGAGTGAGTGTCACACTGTTGGGGACATTACTGAGGAAGTATCACACCATTAGAGGGACAGTACTGAGGGAGTTTCGCAATGTCAGAGGGACAGTAGTGAGGGAGTATCTATTCCTGTCAGGGTGACAATACTGAGGTAGTGTCACTCTGTCAGGGGGACTGTACTGAGGGAGTTTCACACTGTCAGACGGTCATTACTGAGGGAGTGTCTACCTGTCAGGGTGACCATACTGAGGAAGTATTCCACTCTCAGGGGGACAGTGCTGAGGGAGTGTCACAAAAGTGTCACACACACAAAATGCAGAAGGAACTCAACAGGTCAGCAAGCATCTCTGGAGGGGAATAAGGATTTTAGACGGAGACTCTTCATCTGTACATTTGGCCACCTCTGCCCCATATTCTTCTAAACATCACCCCTCCATATTCCTGTCCATAGGTTTTTAATCTGCCTGCAATAACTTCCTCTGGCAGCTTGTTCCTCACGGAGTGGTCGTTTGCTATCGTGCCAAAGTCTCTGAACAGAATCATCCCTTTAGAACAGAAAAGAGGAAATGCTTTAGCCAAAGTGTGGTGAATCTGTAGAATTAATTCCACAGACAGCTGTGGAGGCCAATTCATTTAAAGCAGAGGTTGATAGGTTTTTGATTAGTAAGGACCTCAAAGGTTTCAAGGAGAAGGGAGAAAAATGGCATTGAGAAAGATAATGTCATTTGTGAGAGAATGGTGGAGCAACTCAATGGACTGATTTGCCTAATTCTACTTCTGTGTCTCATGGTTTTATGGTCTTATATATTGTTCAATTTCTGGGAGAAGAAATTGCTCCTCGAGTCCCCATTAAATCTCTCCTCCATCACTTTAAACCTGTGCCTCTGTGGTCTTCATTTCCCAACTCTGGGAAAAAGACTGTGAACTTTTACCCTGTCGGTGTCCGTTATGATTTTATACACCTCAATATGATCAACCTGTATGATACACTCTGATGAAGAATGTCCCAACCAGTTCAACCTCTCTCTGTTACTCAGTCTCTCATCAGGGTAGTGGAAGCAGCGTTAACAAGATTAACCGGTGGGAATTGGATCGTTCGGGGATGGAACGTGTGGGGCAGTGGGGCGAGAGCCCGGCTGATTGGTGAACAGCTTCACAGAGACATCACTGGCTCCATAAGAATAGTCAGTGACAACTCAACAGTGTTGGTTCAGTCTTGCTGACGGTGGAAATGTGTGAAACCACGGGTGTTGGGCAGTTCTCAGGAATCGGCTGGTTAGTTTCTCGATATCACACATCAGCAATTAGCTCCCATAGTTCAAAGTACATTTATTATCGGAGTATGTAGAATATATACAATCTTGAGATATGTCACGGAGCAGCGAGCTGAGCCTCGTCCCCCGCCCCAACACCCTCACCTTTTCAATCTGTCCCGGCACTTAAATTGCCGAACTTTGGGTTGTTTCTCACGCTTGGACCCGAACCCTGCCGCTTCGATATGCACTCGGGCTCGAACCCCACCGCTTCCACTCTGCCTTCCCTCCACTCACATCGCCTCTGTTCTACCGCGTCGAATTGCTTCCAATTCACTCCAGTAATGGCCAAACATTGGTTCATTCCCCGCTCTCAGGACCAGGTCCAGATGTCTCGATTCGACCCTTACAGGCCACGCCACAACTGTCCTGTACTTCCCAGACTTCACACCGCAAAAACACCAGGTAGTACAGGCAGTTCAAAAGATCAACTGCGAAAGGGAGGTTACAGGCTAGTGATTGCTGTTATCGTATCCGAGAAAAAAGTGTGATTCGTACCGTAATTTATCGTTTTGTTGGTTTTGCGATCAACAAGTCGTCTGTGTTTCACCAACGCCCTCTTAAACCGGAAGGGCAAGATGAAGCTCCATAGAGGAAGGATGGCACTGAGTGAGGGTCAGTGCTGAGGGAGGGTCACACTGAGTGAGGGTCAGTGCTGAGGGAGAGTCACATTGTGTGAGTGGCAGTGCTGAGGGAGGGTCACACTGAGTGAGGGTCAGTGCTGAGGGAGAGTCACATTGTGTGAGTGGCAGTGCTGAGGGAGGGTCACACTGTGTCAGGGGCAGTGCTGAGGGAGGGTCACACTGTGTGAGGGGCAGTGCTGAGGGAGGGTCACACTGTGTGATGTGCAGTGCTGAGGGAGAGTCACACTGTGTCAGGGGCAGTGCTGAGGGAGAGTCACATTGTGTGAGGGGCAGTGCTGAGGGAGAGTCACACTGTGTGAGGGGCAGTGCTGAGGGAGGGTCACACTGTGTGAGGGGCAGTGCTGAGGGAGGGTCACACTGAGTGAGGGGCAGTGCCGAGGGAGGGTCACACTGTGTGAGGGGCAGTGCTGAGGGAGGGTCACACTGTGCGGGGGCAGTGCTGAGGGAGGGTCACACTGAGTGAGGGTCAGTGCTGAGGAAGGGTCACACTGTGTGAGGGGCAGTGCTGAGGGAGGGTCACACTGAGTGAGGGGCAGTGCTGAGGGAGGGTCACACTGAGTGAGGGTCAGTGCTGAGGGAGAGTCACACTGAGTGAGGGGCAGTGCCGAGGGAGAGTCACACTGTGAGAGGGGCAGTGCTGAGGGAGAGTCACACTGAGTGAGGGGCAGTGCAGAGGGAAATTGACACTGTGTGAGGGCCAGTGCTGAGGGAGAGTCACACTGAGTGAGGGGCAGTGCTGTGGGAGAGTCACACTGAGTGAGGGGCAGTGCTGAGGGAGAGTCACACTGTGTGAGGGCCAGTGCTGAGGGAGAGTCACACTGTGTGAGGGCCAGTGCTGAGGGAGGGTCACACTGTGTGAGGGGCAGTGCTGAGGGAGGGTCACACTGAGTGAGGGTCAGTGCTGAGGGAGAGTCACACTGTGAGGAGCAGTGCTGTGGGAGATTCACACTGAGTGAGGGGCAGTGCTGAGGGAGAGTCACACTGAGTGAGGGGCAGTGCTGAGGGAGGATCACACTGAGTGAGGGTCAGTGCTGTGGGAGATTCACACTGAGTGAGGGGCAGTGCTGAGGGAGGGTCACACTGAGTGAGGGTCAGTGCTGAGGGAGAGTCACACTGAGTGAGGGGCAGTGCAGAGGGAAATTGACACTGTGTGAGGGGCAGTGCTGAGGGAGGGTCACACTGAGTGAGGGGCAGTGCTGAGGGAGAGTCACACTGTGTGAGGGGCAGTGCTGAGGGAGAGTCACACTGTGTGAGGGACAGTGCTGAGGGAGAGTCACTCTGCGGGACGGGTGGTACTGAGGGAGGGTCACACTGTACAAGCTGTCTCCCCTAAAGTTGGAAAATTGCGGAACAATCTGAAAGAACAGGTTCAGAACCACCAGAAGGTTTTGGGAGAATGGAGTGTCATCTTGGATGTGGACTGGAGCAGTTTCTCTTCCCGGACGGATTCTGTTTGTGTAGTTTTTGTCCCATGTGTCGAGCGCCGAGTCTTTTCTGCAGCTGACGGATTGCGAACATTCATTTCTTAAACTTTGTCGGCAGCGGGGACGGATTTATTCCGTTTCGTAACAGGGAAAATCCCTCCCGTTTGGAGTGCCTATCCCAGGGCCACTGAGTGAAGAGGACTTTAGTTTTCGCAGTGACACGGACAGCGCTGAAGTTTTTATTTCCCCACAAGGACGTCACTGCCTGTCCACAGATAAATCCTATTTTCCCTCCCCTCTCTGACCTGTTGTTTTTGAAAGACTACTTGTTGGTGCTCCCTTGGTTCTATAGCTGTGTAGAATCCCAGCAGGGGCCGTGAACGTCACGATGGGAGACAGCTCTAAGATGTCGGCATCCAAGTCCATAAGACCATAAGACTCAGGAGCTGAATTAGGCCATTCAGCCCATCAAGTCTGCGCCGCCATTCCAGCATGACTGATCCCGGATCCCAATCTACCCCATACACCTGCCTTCTCACAATAACCTTTGATGCCCTGACCAATCAGTCGTATGCAAGAGGCTGTGGCTTCTGGAGTTACAGCCGGCGAAAAGTCACCCATTCAAATTATTGACTTTGAAAACGCTATGAAATGTGCTGCACCAACTTCAGTCAGTAAGAGTGGTGCTTTAAAAGCCACGACTAGACTGTTGGTTGTCGAGATCATCTTGTTAGTCTACAAAATTGAACTGGACGATCATTTAGGAGGAAATCTGCAGATGCTGGAAATTCAAGCAACACACACAAAATGCTGGTAGAACACAGCAGGCCAGGCAGCATCTATAGGGAGAAGCGCTGTCGACGTTTCCAGCCGAGACTCTTCATCAGGACTAACCGAAAGGAAAGATAGTAAGAGTTTTGAAAGCAGTGGGGGGAGGGGGAAATGCAAAATGATAGGAGAAGACCGGAGGGGGTGGGATGAAACTAAGGGCTGGAAAGGTGATTGGCGAAAGTGATACAGAGCTGGAGAAAGGAAAGGATCATGGGACAGGAGGCCTAGGAGAAAGAAAGGAGGGGGGAAGCACCAGAGGGAGATGGAGAACAGGCAAACAACTAAATATGTCAGGGATGGGGTAAGAAGGGGAGAAAGGGCATTAACGGAAGTTAGAGTCTAAGTCAATGTTCATGCCATCAGGTTGGAGGCTACCCAGCCGGTATATAAGGTGTTGTTCCTCCAACCTGAGTTTGGATTCATTTTGACAGTTGAGGAGGCCATGGATAGACACATCAGAATGGGAATGGGATGTGGAATTAAAATGTGTGGCCACTGGGAGATCCTGCTTTCTCTGGTGGACCGAGCGTAGGTGTTCAGTGAAACGGTCTCCCAGTCTGTGTCGGATCTCACCAATATATGAAAGGCCACACTGAGAGCACCGGACGCAGTATACCACACCAGCCGACTGACAGGTGAAGTGTCACCTCACCTGGAAGGACTGCCTGGGCCCCTGAATGGTGGTAAGGGAGGAAGTGTAAGGGCAGGTGTAGCACTTGTTCCGCTTACCAGGATGTGTGCCGGGAGGGAGACCAGTGGGAAGGGATGGGGGGGGGGGGGAACGAGTGGACAAGGGAGTTGCGTAGGGAGCGATCCCTGTGAAAAGCAGAAGTGGGGGGAGGGAAATATGTGTTTGGTAGTGGGATCCCGTTGGAGGTGGCGGAAGTTATGGAGAATTATACATTGGACCTGGAGGCTGGTGGGGAGGTAGGTGAGGACAAGGGGAACCCTATCCCAAGTGGGGTGGCGGGTGGATGGGGTGAGGGCAAATGTGCGGGAAATAGGAGAGATGCGTTTGAGAGCAGAGTTGTTGGTGGACAAAGGGAAGCCCCTCTGTTTAAAAAAGGAAGACATCTCCTTCATCCTGGAATGAAAAGCCTCATCCACAGAGCAGATGCGGCAGAGATGGAGGAATTGTGAGAAGGGGATAGCCTTTTTGCAAGAGACAGGGTGGGAAGAGGAATAGTCCAGGTACCGGTGAGAGTCTGTAGGCTTATAGTAGATATCAGTAGATAGGCCAACTCCAGAGTTGGAGACAGAAAGATCAAGAAAGGGGAGGGAGGTGTCGGAAATGGATCAGGTAAATTTGAGGGCAGGGTGAAAGTTGGAGGCAAAGTTAATGAAGTTGATGAGCTCAGCATGCGTGCAGGAGGCAGTGCCAATGCTGTCGTCGATGTAGCGAAGGAAAAGAGGGGGACAGATACCAGTATAGACTTGGAACATGGACTGTTCCACAAAGCCAACAAAAAGACAGGCATAACTGGGACCCATACGGGTGCCCATGGCTACACCTTTGGTTTGGAGGAAGTGGGAGGAGCCAAAGGAGAAATTATTGAGAGTAAGAACTAATTCCGCTAGATGGAGGAGAGTGGTGGTAGAGGGGAATTGGTTAGGTCCGGAATCCAAAAATGCGAAGAGACCATCTCAGTGGGGGATGGAGGTATATAGGGACTGGCCGTCCATGGTGAAAATAAGACGGTAGGGGCCAGGGAACTGAAAATCGTTCAAAAAATTCAAAGCATGTGAAGTGTCACTAGGAAGACCATATTCTATCTTTGATCTGGGAGAGATATGTTCCTGGCCGTGAGTTGGCTTTTCATGACGGTGGAGCCGATGCTGGTACTTGTGAAGTTGGTTATACTTTCCGACGCCCACCCCCAATATCCCTGGTACGACCCTCCTCCGCAGCTGCCCTCTCTTGGTGCGGTCAAATACAACCCCAGTGTGGTACAGGACACCTCTGCAGGGGTTTGATCACCTTTTCTCATTTCAGCGCCGCTTGCTGATGCAACTGGAACGGGGTGCGGATGCAGGTGGGGACTTTCAGGTGCAATTTGAGGGGCATTATTATAGTACCGCGATGACATGCCTGTAAAGAGTTCAAAGATACTCGAAGGCTGCTAACTTCCCCAGAGACACAGGGCAACACTGCTGAGACTTCCCGAGCTGCCCTACCCCTGCTGTTCCTCCTCTAGTCCCTCCACACCACCCCCCACCACCACTGGTGGTGATATTCGGGGATGCGGGCGATGCAGATGACGGTGAGGGGTGGGGTCAGGTGACTGATAGGAAGGTGATGAAAAAGAACATCCATTTCGAGGCTTCTCCCCCGGAGGAGAGGGGCAGGAGGTGACTCCTGAACCCGACTCGAAGGGCCCTATGGTGTCTGAGATTCAGCAAAGGCCTGGGGAAGCCGGGTACGGAAAGTGGTGCCCGAGTCTGAGGGAGCCTCCGATATGGAGGTCAGCGTGCCACAGCACCCCTGTGATCTGCAGATACGGAGAGATGTGTCTCTGAGTCTGCAATCCAGGGGAAGGATTTACGGGGAAAATCTCTTTATGAAGGGTCCCTCCCCTGTATACTGGGGGTGCCGTCCACCTGTCCATTCTGTGACCAGGGAGAGTCAGTGTACCACATTTATATGGAGTGTGAGGGGCTGTGGCCCCTATTTGAGAATCTGAAGGGGCTGTTCCTCAGGTTTTGTTTGCACTTCAGCCCTGTGCTCCTGATATACAGGCACCCAGTACGGAAGGGGCAGGTCCTTCGGAGGATCCACTGGTGGGTTTGGCCAAGTTGACCATTCATAGGTCCAGGCGGAAGAGAATCAAGGGATCTGTCCGGGCCGAACGTCTGCCCCGCTTCCGGGGATATGTTCATGCCCGGCTGTCCTTGGAGAGGGAGCGTGTGTTACCCTGGGTACTCGGGAATTTCCGGGAACGGTGTCCCTCCCACCCCAGGGATTTGAATGATTAACATCTTAATTGAAACTTATTCACTGTCTTGAACGTTTGGTATTTTGTGTATTTTTGTGTGAATAAACTTGTAACAGAAAAAGGGTGGTGCAGAAGGAACACTGCACTGTAGATATTGAAGTATTGGAGTGACACAGAGTCACGAGTGTTAAAGTGGAGTTTATTAACTTTCTTGCAGCAGCATCAGCCACAGTAAAATGACAGTCACAAAATTCAGAAGAAAAACAAATTATGCACAAGTTTACAAGAACAATAACAACTGAAACAAAAGAAGCCCATTGTAATGCGAAGTGGTCACGGTGTTGCGATACTGAGGATGTGGTTGTGTTTGATCAAGATCGGGATGTTTGAAGGGAAGGAGCTGTTCCTGAACCTGGTGATGTGGGCCTTCAGGCTTCTGCCCCTCCTGCCCAATGGGAGCTGTGAGAACAGGACACGGTCCGGATAGTGGGGATGTTTGATGATGGGCGTTGCCTTCTTGAGGTGGCGGCTATTGTAGATACATATTCTCAATGGTCTCTAAGGGCGTGGGACACAGATATACCTGTGACGTATTGTGCTAAGTCCACTACTCTTGGCAGTTAATGTTGCAGCAGATTCAAATTGCCGCAGTGTGAAGTACTGTGACATTACACGTTGACTGGGCTGCAGTACGAGCAGGACAGTGTGTGGGATTGTTGTATTGTTGAATGGGACAGGTTGTGAGAAAGCTGCACCTTTAGTGTGGGAACTGCCAGAACAGGCCCCTGTTCCAGTCTGTCTGTCACCGGTGTCTGTGGTACTCAGTCACAGGCACGTCGGCATCCTTGTACCTGTGGGAGTCCCACAGGGATCCCTTAGATAATAATGATCCATATTAATTCCTAGATCCATAAGATCTGATGGATCCAGTGTAGTGGAAGGATGGAAGGAGCAGAGACAGTGACACGTGGTAGAGCAAACAGGAAGTGATTCCCAACAGAGGAACGCAGACCAGTTTTGGCCACTCCATTTCCTCCTGCAGTGTTAGATGACACCTCTGTCGTTGATTCTTCCTTACAGTGAGAGACCAACTTTTTTGTTCCTGAGCCAATGAGGCAAAACAAAATGAACGTGCACCACTCATCCTTCCACCCCCCCCCCCCCCGACTAACAGGTCCCCTCCAACCATGAGGAGCCCTGGTGGGTTTCCTTGTGTCTCCCACACTCAGTACACACCATGTCCACAGTGCAGGAGTGATAAAGGGGGTGGATATCAAGTCCGGTGTGTTCACAAGTCGTCCATTACCAAACATTGTTCATTCTCTCCAATGTAGCAGATCATGGAAGGAGCAGAGACAGTGACACATTGAAGAGCAAACAGTAAATGATTCCCAATGAAGAGTCGACCAATTTTGGGAACTCCATTCCTTCCTGCCGTGTTAGATCACACCCATGTCATTGATCCTTCCTGACAGTGTTAGACAAACTCCATTGACCCTGAGGCCAATGAGCCAACTGAGAATAAACCGGCCCCCTGAGAAACTAACATGTCCCCGCTATCCGTGAGGAGCCCTGGTGGGTTTCCTTGCATCTCCCGCACTCAGTAGGCACTACGTCCACAGTGCAGGAGTGATACAGGGTGTGGATATCAAGTCTACTGTACAGACAAGTCATCCATTGTCAATCATTATTCATTCTCTCCTCAGCCACCGTGTCGAAGGAGTGGAGAGCTGACACACCATCACAAGTGACATCACAGAGAGGTTTGTGTGCGTGGATTCCATGCCACTACCATTATCCGTCACGTCTGGATAAGAAGTCAAGGACTGGTATCTGGTATAAGGCTGATATAGCACAGAATCCTCAAATAGCCTTTCACTCGAATGATCACAGTCGGGAGAACCTGAAGTTTCGTCACCGGACCAGTATGCCTGCAGACGTGAAAGATGGTGACTGTTCCCTGGTTAGAGACAACATCACTCTGGAAGATGCAGGGCCATACTTCTTCAGGATTGAATTTGGCGGAAAAGATAATTTCAACTATCAATCTACTACGTTGCTCAGTGTTTCTGGTAGGTGTTCTGTGTGGTGACTCCACAGCAGACAATCAGCAGTCAGTGAGGAATGATCTAAACTTGTACAGGGTCCATATTCACATTGTGACAACTCCTGATATATTTGGGAACTTCAGATTCATTCCCGATGCAGCCTCTGTACTTTCATCTTATCAACTATTGCTATGTTATGAAAGACGATCTATATTCTCAATCATATTGAAGTACAACTGACATGGACACGAGAGGTTCTCAGAATTACATGCAGTTTCTTGTTGAATTGGGTCTCTCTGCATGTGACAGTGTGCATCATCCCACTGACCATCCACTCCTTCTCCTTCTCTGTCCCAAACATCCGCAAATCCTTCCCTTCCTCTGTCCTTTGTGCTTTTATCCACCATCCAGGCCATGCCCTGATCTCACTACTAACATCGGGCAGGAGGTGCAGAAGCATTGTGTCCCACACCACCCAGTTCAGGAACAGTTATTCCCCTTCAAACACCAGTCTCCTGGAATAGTGTGGATAACCTCAAACACCCCTATTCTGAGCTGATTCTGTGCCCTACAGGCTCACTTTCAAGGACACTTTTCAACTCATATTTACAGTACTGTATTTTTTGAATTTACAATTTATCTTTTTGTTGTCAGTCTTTTTCAACTCGTGTAAATTTTTGTAAATTCCATTTGATTGCTTTTCCCCCCCGAAATGCCTGCAAGAGAATGAATCTCAAGGTAGTACAGTATGTGGTAACAACCTGTATATGTACTTTGCTGATAAATTTAATTTGAACTTTTTGAACTCATCTCCCCCATGACCAAGTCCACTTGGCCCATGTCTCACTGTTTGGGGAAGGACGTACCCCACTGGATGTATCAGTGACTGTGTGATATTGAGGCTCTCAGTGGAGGACTCTGATTCCCATTTCCCCTCTCAACAGCTTTCAGAACAGTAATGAACCCCACACTGTTCAACTTTCCCTCACACTCTACCCTCATTGTTCAGGGATCATCCTGTAAACACCTTTCCTGTTGTGGGGCTGGGATTTCTATCTGAACTGATGCATCTGGTGATATTGAACTAAAATGATCCATTTTTCTTTGTTAGATTTCACAGATAAGCCCACGATATTCGCTGCAGAACTTGTTGAAGGAAAGTCTGTGAACATAACCTGCATCTTCAACACCACGTGTGATGGAACTTCACTCACCTTAACCTGGGTCACCCCCACAGATGTACCACCATCAGTCTCAAGCAGTGTAACTCGGTGGCACAACACTCTGACATATACTTCTGTCCTGACCATGACCCCAGCGCTCAAACACCACGGGCAAAGTCTCACCTGCAGAGTCAGATACCCATCTGTTTCATCGGAGCAGACCCTCTCACTAACTGTGCAGTGTAAGTATGGAGAACAGTTATCACACAGGTACAGCAATACTCTGCAGAGTACACAGAAATATGCTGCAAAATTCAGTATGAGGATAACTATATACCGCCCTGAATATCCATGAGAAGACCATAAGACATGGGAGCAGCATGAGGTCATTTGATCCAGTGAATCTGCTCCATCATTCGGTCATGGCTGATCCATTTTCCCTCCTCAGCCCCACTCCCGATCTCCTCCCTTTAGCCTTTGATGTCGTGGCCAATCAAGATCCTATCAATCTCTGCCTTAGGTACAACCTGTGACCTGGTTTCCACAGCAGGGAACAAATTCTAGAAATTCACCAACGTCTGGCTAAAGAAATTTCTCTGTTTCTTTGTTTTTAATTGACTATCAATAACTCTCGGAGACGGGAGGTGAACGATAGGCTTTTATTAGCAGCAAAAGTGACCATAACATCTCGGAGCCACAAGAACAGTCAGCAGAGGGGTGTGTCCAGACAGGTATACATAGTTTACCACATTCAACGCCCCCCCCATTGTTTTAAAAGGGAGTCCCCACGGGGCGAGGTTTCTTACAAGTATACTTACAGGTTAAGTCTATCAGGCGGTCGAATCTGTCGCTGCGATCTACGTAGCACTGGCGGTGATTGTACCAGTGCCGGTGGTGATTGCACCGGTGACGGTGGTTGTGCTGGCTCCAGCCTGACTTGAGGTGTCAGCCCATTAGGCATCAGTAATCCCTCAAGCATGTGTGAGGCGCCTGGTATGTGAGTATCGAGAGGAGTCTGTGTAGGGCTTGGTGTGCGTGGAGTCTCGTGGGTATATACATCGGTGGGTACGGGGTTCATAGTCACCGTGGAGAGTTCGGGATAAGGGTCTGGTGCTCCTGTGGGCGCCAGGTCGCGGATGGAGACCATGTCCTCCCGCCCATCAGGTAAGACCACGTAGGCATACTGGGGGTTCGTATGAAGTAGGTGAACCCTCTTGACCATCGGAGAGTATTTATTGTTCCTCACATGTTTCCAGAGCAGCACTGGCCCTGGGGACATCAGCCAAGCCGGTAGGGTGGTCACAGTGTAGACTTCCTGGGAAAAGGAAAGAGTTGCTCATGAGGGGTGGCATTGGTGGACGTGCATAACAGGGAGCGGATGGAGTGGAGTGCCTCGGGGAGGACCTCCTGCCAGCGAGAGACCAGCAATCCCTTTGACCTAAGGGCTAAGTGGCCTTTCACACAGTGGCATTCTCCCTCTCCACCTGTCCATTCCCCCGGGGATTATAGCTCCTGGTCCTACTTGTAGCAATGCCCCTAGCCAGCAGGTACTGGCGCAGCTCGTCACTCATAAACGAGGACCCTCTTTCACTGTGGGTATATCAGGGATATCCGAACAGAGTGAAGAGCTGGCACAGGGCTTTTATGATGGACGTGGCAGTGGTATCGGGGCAGCGGATGGTAAAGGGGAACCACGAGTACTCGTCGATTGTGTTGAGAAAGTAGACATTGCAGTCGGTGGAGGGAAGGGGGTCCTTAAAGTTGACACTCAGTCGCTCAAAGGGGCGGGTGGCCTTGATAAGTTGGGCCTGTTCAGGATGGTAGAGGTGCAGTTTGCACTCAGCGCAGACTTGGCAGTCCCTGGTCATCGTCCTGATTTCTTCAAGGGAGTAAGGCAGGTTCCGGGCTTTCACGAAATGGTAAAATCGGGTGACCCCCGGGTGGCAAAGATCTGCATGAAGGGCGTATAGCTGGTTGAGCTGCGCACTGGCACATGCTCCCCAGGATAGGGCATCAGGGGGCTCATTGAGCCTTCCAGGCTGGTACAGGATGTCATAGTTATAGGTGGAGAGTTCCATTCTCCACCACAAAATTTTATCATTTTTGATTTTGCCCTGCTGTTGGTTGCTGAACATGAACGCAACTGAGCGCTGGTCGGTCAGCAAGGTGAACCTTTTGCCGGCGAGATAGTGCCTCCAGTGCCTAATAGCTTCCACTATGGCCTGGGCTTTCTCCACCATGGAGTGCCGAATTTCAGAGCCTTGAAGGGTACGAGAGAAGAATGCTACCGGCCTTCCTTCCTGATTGAGGGTAGCAGCCAGCGCGAAGTCAGAGGCGTCACTCTCTACTTGGAAGGGAATAGTCTTGTCCACCTCATGCGTCGTTGCTTTGGCAATGTCCCCTTTAATGCGGCTGCAGGCCATGTGGGCCTCGGCTGAGAGGGGAAATGCGGTGGACTTGACCAGGGGGCGGGCCTTGTCTGTGCAGTGAGGGACCCATTGGGCGTAATAGGAAAAGAAGCCCACGCACCGTCTGAGGGCTCTGAGGGTGTTGGGAAGAGGGAGTTCCAACATATGGTCAGGGTCAGGGCCAATGACCCTGTTCTCCACGACATACACAAGGATAGCGAGTCGGGTGGTTCCGATCACACACTTGTCCCTGTTATAGGTGAGGTTAAGAGCTTTGGCCGCTTGGAAAAATCATTGGAGGTTGGTGTCGAGATCCTGCCAGTCACGATCGCAGATGGTGATGTTATCCAGATATGGGAACATGTTCTTCAGTTGGCACTGGTCCACCATCCGGTCCATTTCCCTCTGGAAGACAGAGACACCATTCGTGACACCGAAGGGGAAGCGCAGGAAGTGATAGAGCCTGCCGCCTGCCTCGAAGGCGGTGTAGGGGCGGTCCCCTGGGCGGATGGGGAGCTGGTGATAAGCGGATTTTAGGTCGATGGTCGAGTACACCTTGTACTGAGCTATCTGATTGACCATATCTGCGATGCGGGGTAGGGGGTACGCGTCAAGCTGCGTGAACCTATTGATGGTCTGGCTATAATCCACGACCATCCTATTTTTCTGCCTGGTCCGAACAACGACCACCTGGGCCCTCCAAGGACTTGTGCTTGGCTCAATGATCCCCTCCCTAAGCAGCCGCTGCACCTCTGACTGAATGAAGGCCCTGTCCCCCACGCTGTACCTCCTGCTTTTAGTTGCCTCAGGTTTACAGTCAGGGTTCAGGTTGGTGAACAGCAGTGGGGGAGGGATCTTGAGGGTGGAGAGGCTGCAAGTGGTGTTGGTAGCGCAGCTGTCGGCGTGGTGTTGGGTGGGATATGTGGGTCGGTGTGTGTGTGTGTGGTCAGTAGCGGGGTATATGACGAAGTCCCACAAAACTGAGGATTTCTGACAGTGATTGACAGGGACGGGCCCATCATACTCCATTCTCACACTTTTCAGGTGGCTCTGGAAGTCGAACCCCAATAGCACAGGGGCACACAGTTGAGGCATGACCAGTAAAGCAAAGTTCCGGTATCCTGTGCCCTGCACCACCAATGTACCAATATCGCTACACAACCCCCTCCCCCCCCCCCCCCCCCCCCCCCCCGGATGTCTGTGGAATGCGATCCAGAAGCCATGGTGACTTTCTGGCTTACCGGCTGAGTCATGAGTCCGCAATGTTGCACTGTGTCCGGGTGAAATAAAACTCCCAGTGCTGCCCGTGTCAAACAGGCAGCTAGTCCCTGCCCCTCCACCAGGATGTCCATCATTGACCTTGCGAGCTGGTGTGGAGCGCTTTGGTCGAGGGTTACGGAGGCCAGAGTTGCATCACCGTCTTGGTGCCTGGTAAGCACCCGTGGGTCGGGGGCGGGGCAAGGTGGCGCCGACAAAGATGACCGCCCCCACGCCTCGCACGAGGCAGGTAGGCAAGATGGCGACTCGCATGCCTCGCACGCGGCGCTGCTCGACCCCGCTTGTGGTTTGGACTCACAGGCCCTGGCGAAGTGGCCCTTCTTCCTGCAGCTGGAGCAGGTAGCTTCTCGGGCCGGGCAGCGTTTATGAGGGTGCTTTTCGAGTCCGCAGAAGTAACACTGCGCGGACTTGCGACTGGCAGCAGCCGTGGTCGATACGCCCGGTTGCGGGGACTTCACGGACTTGCGACTGGTCGCAGCCATGGTTGACTCGTCGGGGGGTTGCGGGGTCTGCAGCGTCCACGGGGCCGGTTGGAGATCGTGCACCTGGAGAGTGTCAGCATCATGCAGAGTGGCCTCCAGTGTGTCGGCCAGCTCGATCGCAGAATGTAAGGTAAGATCAGCGTGTTCCAGCAGCCGCTGGCGCACGTACACTGACCTCATCCCCATAACGAAGGTGTCTCTTACTAGGAGCTCCGCATGCTGTTCCACTGTCAGTCCCCTGCAGTCGCAGGCCTGCACGAGTGTCTGTAGGGCCCGGACAAACTCAGCGCTTGACTCTCCGGCCCGCTGCATCTGCATCACTAAGTGATGTCTTGCATAGACGGTGTTCACCGGCTGCAGGTATTGTCTTTTGAGGGCGTCCAGTGCCCCTTGGTATGTCAGCAGGTCCCTGATCAGGGAGTAGACCCTTGGACTGACCCTGGAGAGGAGAATTTTGTGCATCGTTGCAGGCTCGGTCACACGATTCTCTTCCAGGTACGACTGGAAGCATGCAAGCCAGAGTTCAAAAGCGATGCTGGCTTCCGGAGATTGAGGGTCAACATCCAATCTGTCGGGTCGTAAAATGCTCTCCATGTTTTAAAATTGCTGCTAATAAAATTGATGAACCATCAATAACTCGGAGATGGGAGGCGAACGATAGGCTTTTATTAGCAGCAGAAGCGACCAGAATATTTTGGAGACTGAGGGAGGAGCAGTGCCTCCAATGGCCTTTATACAGGTGTCTGTGGGAGGAGCCACAGGAGCAGTCAGCAGAGGGGCATGTCCAGACTGGTATACACATAGTTTACCACACACCCTTCTATCCTGAGGTCATGTCCTCATGTTCTAGACTACCCCCACAATGGGAAACATCCCTTCCACATCTGCTCTGTCTAGGTCTTTTAACATTCAAAGGATTTCAATGAGATCCACCCTCATCCTTTTAAACTCTAGCAAGCACAAGCCCAGAGACCTCAAACATTCCTCACGTTAAAATACTTTCATTCCCTGAATTATTCTTGTGAACCTTGCCTGATCTCTCTCTAAAGACAGCACATCTTTTTGTAGATAATGAGTCCAAAACTGTTATAGGTGAAGCCTCACTAGCGACTAATAAAGCCTCAGCATCACAACCCTGTTCTTATATTTTAAATCTCTTGAATTGAATACTAACATTGCATTTGCCTTCCTCACCACTAACTCAATCTGCAAATTAACCTTTCGAACGTTCTGCAAAAGGACTGTCAAGTTCCTTTGCATCTCAGATTTTTGGAATTTCTGTCCGTTTACTTAAAAACTAAGTGCATGTCCATGTTCTTTCCAGCATTGTATTTCATGTGCCACTTTCTTGCCCATTTATCTGATCTGTCTAGGTCCGTCTGCCCCTTTCCTGTTTCCTCAACACTCCTTGGCCCTCTAACAATGTTTGTAACCCCTGCAACCCCTGCAACAAAAGTTATCTATTCCATCATCTAAATCATTGATATGCAGCATAAAAACGTGGTCCCAACATCAACCCCTGTCAAACACCATGAGGCACTGTCAGTCAACCAGAAAAGGATCCTTTTATTCCCACTCTCTGCCTCCTACCAATACACCAATGTTCTAACCATGGGCTCTAAACTTGAAAAGCAGCCTCATGTGTGGCACCTCATCAAATTCCTTCTGAAAATCCAACTGTACATCTACTGCTTCCTCTTTATCTCTCCTACTTGTTGTCTCCTCAACAATTCCAGCAGGTTCATCAGACAAGATTTTCCCTTCAAGAAGCAATGCTGACCTTATACTATCTTGTCCTGTGTCACCAAGTACTCCATAACCTCATCCTTAACAATTGATTCCAACATCTTCCCAACCACTAAGGTCTTGTTAACTTGCGTATAATTTCCTTTCTGCTACCTCCCTCCTTTCTTAAAGAGCGGAGTGACATTTGCAATTTTCCAGTCTTCCAGAACAATCCCTTGATTCTGGCATGGACTCAGAGGACTGGAAGATTGTAAATGTCACTCCACTCTTTCGGGGGTGGGGGGAGGCAAACGAAAGGAAATTATAGGCCAGTTAGCCTAACTTCAGTGTTTGGGAGTGTTGGAGTCCATTATTAGGAATGTGGCTTTGAGGTACTTGGAGACGAATGATAAGAAAAAGTCAAAGTCAGCATGGTTTCTGTAAATGGGAATCTTGCCTGACAAATCTGTTATAGTCCTTCGAGGAAGTAACAAGTGGTCAAAGGAGAGGCTGTGGATGAAATTTACTTGGATTTTCAAGAGGTGTTTGATATGGTGCTACACATGACCCTGCTTAACAAGAGAAAATCCTGTGGCTTTACAGGAAATAGACTGGCACGGATAGCGGAATGGCTGACAGGTAGAAGGCAGTGAGTGGGAATAAAAGAGGCCGTGTCTGCTTGGCTGCTGGTGACTGGAGGTGTTTCAGGGTCAGTGTTGTGACCGCTGCTCTTCACATTGTTTGATAATGGAATTGATGACATTGCGGCAAGCTTGCTGATGATCAGATATAGTTGGGAGGCCAGTCGTGCCCACAAAACAATGTGATTGCAGCAGGCCTTAGACAAACTGGAAGAATGGACAGAAAAGTGGCAGATTGAATAGAGTATAGGCAAATGTATGATAATCCATTTTGATAAAAGGAACCATAGTGTGGACTATTATCGAAATGGAAGGTTTCAAACATTACAGTTGCAGAGAGAATCAGGAGTCCTTATGCAAGACTCTAAGAAGGTTAATTTACAGGTTGAGTCTGTGTAAAGGGGGTAAGTGCAATGTTGGCATTTATTTCAAGGGGGATAGAATATAAAAGCCAGGAGATAATGCTGAGTCTTTCTAAGACTAAATGTTGAAATGACTAGATAGGGTCAATATGGAGAGGATGACGCCTTTGCAGAACTAGAGGGAATGCCTCAAAATTGAGGGACAACCCTTTAGAAGAGGTAAGCAGGAATTTGTTGGCTAGAGAGTAGGAAATCTGGGAATACTCTACCATAGTCTGTGGTAGAGGCCAATCACGAGTGCAAAATTAAGGCTGTATTTGATAGCTTCCTGATTGGCCAGGCATCAAAGGATATGGCAAGAAGGCAAGTATAAGGAGTTGAGTGGGGTCTGGGATTAGACTGAATGGGCTGAATGGCCTAATTCTCCTCCTATGTCTTATGCCACAGTCCAATGATTGTTGAAAGATCATAACTAATGCCTGCACAGTCTCTACTGCTACCTCTGTCTTAACCCTAAGATGCAGTTTATCTGGTCCAGGTGACTTATGTACCTTTAGGTCTTTCAGCTTTTTGAGCACCTTCTCCCTTGTAACAGTAACTGTATTCACTTCCCTTCCCTCACACCCGTCAACACCTGCCACACTGCTCATGTCTTCCATAGTAAAGACTGATGCAAACTACTCATTTAGTTCATCGGCCATCTCCTTAAATCCTGTTATTATTTCTCCGGCCTCATTTTCTAATGGCCTTGCATCCATTCTCATCTCTATCTTTCTTTTCATAGACTTGCAAATGCTTTCTCTATCCACCTTGATACTGCTTGCTAGCTTGCCTACATATTTCATAGTTTCCCTCCTAATGATTCTTTTAGTTGCTTTTTATATGTTCTTAAAAGCTTCCCAATCCTCTGTCTTCCAGCTAATGTTTGCTTTGTTGTATGCCCTCTCTTTAGCTTTTAAATTAGCTTTGAATTCCCTTGTTGTCCACGGTTGTACTATTTTGCCATTTCTTTGTTTTTGGAATACACCGATCCTGCACCTTCCTCATTTTCCCAGAAACTCAAGCCATTGCTGCTCTGCTGTCAGGTGTGCCAGCATCTCCTTCCAATTTACTTTGGCCAACTCCTCTCTCACACCACTGTAATTTCCTTTACTGAAATACTGCTCTGTCAGACTTTACTTTGTCCTTATCAAATTTCAAGTTGAGCTGTGATCACTCCATCTTACGGGTTCCTTTATCTCAAGTTCCCTGACCACCTCTAGTTCATTTACACAACACCCAAACCGATATATCTGATCTTTTAGTAGGCTCAATGTGAAACTGCTTTAAAAAGTCATCGCATAGGCATTCAACACATTCATTCTCTTCGGATCTATAACGAACATGATTTTCCCCTATCTACCCGCAAATTAAAATTTCCCATGACTATCGTAACTTTGCCCTTTTGATACACCTTTCCTGTTTCCCATTGTAATCTGTAGTCCACATCCCAGCTGCTGTTTGGAGGCCAGAATACAACTGCCTTTAGTTTCTTAACTCAACACACAAGGATTCACCATCTCCTGATCCCATGTCACATCTTTCTAAATATTTGATGCCATACTTTATCTGCAAAGTCACACCATGCTCTCTCCCTACCTTCAAAGTGTAACCTTGGACATTCAGCTCCCAACTGCAACCATCCTTCAGCCACAATTCACTGATGGACACACCATCATACCTGACAATCTGTAAAAGTGCAAGAAGATCATCCACCTTATTTCTTAGACTTCATGCATTGAGATATAACACTTTGATTACTCTACTTGTTACCCTTTTTGACTCTGCATCCCTAATTCACTGATACTCACCTGCTGGCTGCAATTTTGTCTTCTCATCTGCCTATCCTTCTTGACAGTCTGACTGCATGCTGTCTTTGCTTTTTTGCCATCCCTCCTACCCTAGCTCCCTTCCCTCTGGTTCCCATCACTCTGAGAAATTAGCTTAAATCCTCTCCAACAGCTATAACACATCTGCCTGCAAGAATATTAGTCCTCCTCGGATTACTTTTCCACAGGTCGTATCTCCCCCAGACCAATGATCCAAGAACCTTAAGCCCTGCCCCCTGCATCAACTTCTCAACCATGCATCTAGCTGCCAAATCATCCTGTTTTACCCTCACTGGCGCGTGGCACAGGCCCAACCCAGAAATTACTACCCTGGATGGCCAGCTTCTCAGCTTTTTGCCTCACTCTCTAAATCCTCTCATCAGGACCTCTTTGCTTTTCCTTCTTATGTCATTGGTACCAGTATGTACCAAGACATCTGGCGGATCTCCCTCCTTCAAATGCTGTGGGTGTGAACCGAGATGTCCCTGACCCTGGCACCTGGGAGGCAACAAACCATCCAGGTGTCCTGTTCACATCCACAGAATCTCCTGTCTGTTCCCCAGACTATTGATTCCCCTATACTACCGCGCCTCTCTACTCCCTCTTCCCCTTCTGCACCATGGACCCATGCTCAGTGCCAGTGAACCTGGTCTCCATGTCATTCCTGTGGAAGGTCATCCCCCACAACAATATCCAAAACGGTTTACTTACTATTGAGAGGAATGGCCACAGGGATGCTCTGCACTGACTGACTTTTATCATGTCCATGTCTCCTGACAGTCACCGAACTACCCCCTCCTCCTGCAACATTGGGGTGACCAGTTCCCTGTAACTCTAATTGATGATCTCCTCACTCTCCTATACACTTTCCCAAAGGTCATCCCCAGCTGCTCCTCCAGATCTCCAACATGGTCTTCATTGAACTGCAGCTGAATTGTCTTCATGCAGATGTAGTTCCCTGGAAAACTGAGAATGACTTCAATATCGAGCACGAAGAATACAAAACGGCCAGTTAATCTACATTAATACCCCTGACACAGCAAAAAAAAGGGAAACTTAACAGAAGCTTACCCGAACTTACCCAGAGCCAAAGCCTCTTCCGAGCTGAAGCCTCCTTTGAGCCAAAGCCTGTCACTCGCACTCTCACCACTGGCCCACTCTCAACAATGGCCGCTCCGCTTGTCACTTCTCTACTTTTATTTACACCTCCCTGCGCTGCTCCTGGCGCTGATTGGGACGCCGGAATGACACAGAATACCCGCTAACTCTCCTTTCAAACGAGCATCTCCGACCTGCCATAAACCTCCTCGCTGTGCGGATGGGGCCGCCGGCGTTGACCGATGCTAAGAGCTGCTGGGCTCTAAACGTACTGTGCCATCTGAAATAATCTCAGTAACGGCCGTCAGCATCGTCCTTCAAACACTGGAACTCTACCAAAGTATCACCCTTCTCCTCCCGACCATGGGGCAGAGCTTGTTCCCCGCCAGCACCCAGTGCTATGGCGCCACTCACCAGCCCGGAGGCCACACGCTCAGCAGATGCCGCCGTGGCTGCGGGCTCCTATACGGTAGGAGTATCCTCCAGCTCTGGGGAGACACACTCTGAGTACCCGGCCTTTACCGGAGGGTAAATCCATCCCTTCGTGTGACCCCTGATTTCCTTCAGACCACAGATGTGCAGAGGTACGCTGACCTCCATTTCGGATGTGTCCGCAGCCTTCGGCACCACTTCCCCTTTCCCTGCCTTTACTGGACCTCAGAGGCCTTGGGTCCCTTTGGGTCGGGTTTAACAGTAAGTGCCCGCCCCTCCGCAAGGATAAAAGCCTCGGGATATTTCTTGTTTTTCCCTGCATTCCTACGTTTACCCACTCTTCATTTTCATCCGTGCCGCACCCATCACCGACGTTCATCGCCATAGCAAGAGGAGAAGGAGGCGGGGTGGGGGGGGGGGGGCGACAGGAGGAACAGGAAGAGGGAAGCAGCGGGGAAATGCCCAGCGGCGTCAGCTTTGCCATCGTGATGGAGTTAGCAGCTTAGCGGTTAACCATATAACAATTACAGCACGAAAACAGGTCATCTCGGCCCTTCTAGTCCGTGTCGACGCAAATCTCACCTAGTCCCACCGATCCGAACTCAGCCCATAACCCTCCATTCCTTTCCTGTCCATATACCTATCCAATTTTACTTTAAATGACAATACCGAACCTGCCTCTACCCCACTTCTACTGGAAGCTCATTCCACACAGCTACTACTCTCTGAGTAAAGAAATTCTCCCTCGTGTTACCCTTAAACTTTTGCCCCCTAACTCTCAAAGCATGTCCTCTTGTTTGAATATGTCCAAACTATTTGCATCGCTGGCAGCCGGTACCAATGGAATCGTGTAACATTACCCCTGAAATTGTACCTGAAAGCATCCCTCGACATCCCCACCCCGCTCCATCTGCATAAGCAGACGGCGCGGAAAGGAGAAAAGGTGGTTAAATCCCGCGGAGGTGCCGTCCCTCATTGAGTTATATTTGACCGCACTTCACACAGCGAGCTCTGGCGGGGAGGAGGGCCACATCCGATAGTGGACGTTGGAAATTATAACCATCTGCACGGGGATCAACACCGGCTCCACCGTTATGGAAACCCTCCCCGCCTTTAACCCCCTACTCAGGACCAGAAACACAGACCGCAGATAGAAAACGGTCTTCCAGCTCGATTTCGCAGATGCAACAACGCATTCACGACCCCCAACAGCCTTAGCCAAGCGCCATTCCTTCTGACTGAAGTTGGTACCGTAGGTTGTACAGCATTTTTCAGGGCTATTAATTTGAAAGGGTGACCCACTTCGCGAGATGTAACTCCAGAGCCCGCATCCTCCGCGCCATGCCGACATCTCGGAGCTGCAGTCTGCCGTGACGGTCACCACTCAGTCCGAAATTCGGCAGCACCGCTGAGACTAAACCCAGCGAGACCCCAGCAAATAATCTCTCAAAAAGAAACTGTTGAGAGAGGGGAGGGAGATGGGAGTTATCCGTGGACAGGCTGGATGTCCGTCTGGTTGAAAACCCCCAGCGCCATCCGTGCTGCTGCAAAAACGAAGGTGTCTCCCAGGTCAGTCCGCTCTTCCTCCGGCCGCTCCGAAGTCTTCCCAATCGCCCTGGGCTCGGCAATCTAAACGGGAGGGGTTTCCGCTGTTTCAAAACGGGTTTAATCCGTTCCCGCTCAGGACAAAGTTAAAAACTCGAACATTGGCAATCCGTCAGCTGCAGCCACTGCTCAGCGCCCGAGAAACACGGACCGAAAACTTCAAAAACCGGGTCCTTGCAGGAAAGAACCCGCTCTAGTCCACTGTCAATATGACACCCCACACTCCCAAAACCTTCTCGAGGTCTCTAAACCCGAACTTTTAGGATTTTGCCGCTACTTTTAACTGTCGGAGAGAGAGAGCTCACACAGTGTGCCCCTCCCTCAGTATCACAATTGCCACAGTGTGATTCGTCCTCAGTATCGCCCCTCCCACAGTCTGATACGTCAGTATCGCCCCTCCCACAGTCTGATACTTCCTCAGTATCGCCCCTCCTACAGTCTGATACTTCCTCAGTATCGCCCCTCCTACAGTCTGATACTCCCTCAGTATCGCCCCTCCGACAGTCTGATACTCCCTCAGTATCGCCCCTCCGACAGTCTGATACGTCCTCAGTATCGCCCCTCCCACAGTCTGATACTTCCTCAGTATCGCCCCTCCGACAGTGCGGCGCCCCCTCAGTGTGACAGCAATCCACTGATGATGCTCACCATTGTAGCTTTGCCCACATCGCTCCCTCGGTATTGTCTCTCTGATTCCACACTGTCCTTCACTACCCTTCAAACTAGATAACATTTCCTCCATAAACCGTGCAGGACTGTCCTTGGCCGTGAGCGTCTGACAAGGAATTTGACCGTGGACTCATCGGACCACTTGGCCCATCGACTCTGCTACGCAAATTCCATCATGGCTGACTTGTCAACCCCAGTCTCTGTTCACTCCTGTAATATTTAATGCCCTAAGCAAGAACCTATCAACCTCCATTTTAAATATACCCAATGACTTGGCCTCAAAAAGCCATCTGTGGCAATGAATTACACAGATTCACCACCCTCTGACTAAAAAAATGCCTCCTCATCTGCATTCTACATGGACATCCCTCTATTCAGAGGCTGTTCCCTCTGGTCCTTGACCTACAATGCTATAATAAACATTATCTCCACATCTTCCCAGAATGGGCTTCTGATGTTTGGTAAGTTTCAGTGAGATTGCCCCTCATTCTTGTAAACTCCAGAGTATCGGCCCAGGGCCATCAAACACTCCTCATACTCCTCTATTCTGAAGTTGTTCCCTCTGGTCCTCGACCTGCACACTACAGGAAACATTATCTCCACATCCTCCCGGTATAGGCTTTCAATATTCACTAAGTTTCAGTGAGATTCCCCTCATTCTTGTAAACTCCAGTTTCGGCCCAGAGCCATCAAACACTCCTCATACGCACAAACCCACAGAGACCTGCATCCAACTCACTCCGTGATCTCTTGCTCCGCAGACGTCCCGACAGGCCCAGCTCACTTTAAAAACTGGTATATGATCTTTTATTGTTCTGAAACTGTTGCACTGTTAACCATCTGTTTGTCTTTAGACACCCCACAGAATTTCTCAATCACTTCTACCAACAATGTGAACAATTCCTGGGTGAATATAAAGGAAGGGATTCCTACATCGATCCTCTGCTCTGTCCAGAGTTTCCCAGTGTCTAATCTAACGTGGAGACATCTCAGTGTCACACTGAACACAACAAGTTCCAGCAACGAACTGTGGCTGGAGTTTCCTCAGGTGACCCCCCCAGCAGGCTGGAGTCTATCAGTGTGTGGCGGAGAATGAACACAGGACAGCGGAGAGGGCCGTCACCCTCAGTGTGGAATGTAAGTGGATGCATTGCTACATCTCTAAGTACAAATGCAAAGTCAGTAGACTACATATCCTTCGATGCACAATACACACTCAGTGGCCACATTATTAAGTAGCAATACACCTGCTCGTTAATGGAAATATCTAATCATCTGATGGCACTCAATGCATAAAAGCATGCAGACATGGTTGAGAGATTCTGTTGTTTGTCAGACCAAATATTGGAATGAAGAAGAAATATGATCTAAGTGACTTTAACCATGGAGTGATCATTGGTGCCAGACAGGGTGACTTGAGTACAAAGTTCAAAGTAAGATTTATTATCAGAGTACATACACGTCACCACATACAGCCCTGAGATTCTTTCTCTGCAGGCAGACTTAGGAAATCTGTAGAACAGTAACCGGAAACTGTAAACATCAGGAACTGTTTAACTATAAACTATCTGTGCAAATGTAGATATAAATATATCTTAATAAATAACGAGCATGAAATAGCAGTATACAGAATCCTTAAATAAGGGTAGCTATCCCCTTTTGTTTAAGAGCCTGATGATTTCAGAAATTGCTGATCTCGTGAACTTTTCACATACAATAGTCTTTCGTGTTTACAGAGAATGTTGAGAAAAGCAAACAGGAAAAAATATAATTGAGTGGCAGTTCTGTTGGCAAAAACACTTTGTTAATGGGAAAGGTCAGAGGAGAAAAGCCAGACCGGTTCAATGTGACAGGAAGGCGACAGTAACTCAAACAACCACACGTTACAGCAGTGATATGCAGAAGAGCATCTCTGAATGCGGAGGAGGGGGATCCAACGCATCAAAATGGAGACAGGCTCAGTTTACAGAGAATGGAAAGGGGTGTCCCACAGAGGACAGCTGATGCTTCAGAATAACTCTGGACCATTACAATATATCAGTGCTACCAACATCTCCTGCCTGTTTCTTTCTTCCCAGATAAGCCTGAGATTTCTCGGGACTCAGGATGCACTCGGACCCCCGATGTCATCACATGTGTGTGTGCGGCCAGATCAAACCCACCCGGAGAGCTCACCTGGCACCTCCCCCTCGCCAACCTCAGCGGGAACCAGACGCACGGTCGTTTCCAGACGTGGCAGGTGGCAGACGGGCAACTGGTGACTGGCTCGCTGACCTTGAGTGTGGGCGAGGGAGAGGAGGATGGGACCGCCTTCTGTACAGTCCAAAACCAGCATGGAGAGGTCATGTTTGCCATGTCCCTGTGGATGAAAGGTGAGGATATCTCTGAGAAATATTCTCCATTCAGCGGAGTGCAGCCTTAACCTCAGCAATTCACTCCAACCTCCACTTGAGCTCTATCTGAGCAAATTCTGTTTTCCCTGCCTGCTGATGGGGAGAATAATGGCCACCGTCACATGCTGGTTGTGGGATCTTGTTGTGTACAGAGTGGCTGCCCTGCTTCCCTTGGGACCAGATGACAACCATATGTCACAAGCTGAGGAACACATTGGGATGGTGAAATGTGCTGGTGGGATAGGAATCACACTCTCCACTCTCCTTAAGACCCCACTGCCTTGATCCAAGGATTTAGCCATTTCCCTCAATGTGCTGAGGACAAAGCCCAAGTAAAATTGGGAAGGAACACTTGGATCTCTCTCTCCCACAAAATGCTGGCGATGGAAAGCCGAATGTCCTGGACATCACATTAGAATCAGAATCAGGTCGAATATCACCGGCACACGCTGTCAAATGTGTTGTTTTGTTGCAGGACTACATGGCAATGTACAGTACAATATCTATAAATTACAATAAGAAATATAATACAGTGTCTATAAAAAGTATTCACCCCACCTTGGAAGTTTTCATGTTTTATTGTTTTAATGCACTGAATTACAGTGGATTTAATTTGTGTTAATTTGACTCTGATCAACAGCAAAAGACTTTTATGTCAAAGTGAAAATGGATCTCTACAAAGTCATCTAAATTAATTATAAATATTAAACACAAAATAATTGAATGCGTAAGTATTTACCTCCTTCTCGTTAGTATTTAGTAGATGCATCTTTGGCAGCAATTACAGCCTTGAGCCTGTGTGGTTAGGTCTCTTTCAGCTTTCAACATCGGCACGCTGCTATTTTTTCCTACTCTTAACATAGAAACATAGAAAACCTACAGCGCAATACAGGCCCTTCGGCCCACAAAGTTGTGCCGAACAAGTCCCTACCTTCGGAATTACTAGGCTTACCTATAGTCCTCAATTTTACTAAGCTCCATGTACCTATCTAAAAGCACCTTAAAAGACCCTATCATATCCGCCTCCACCACCATTGCCGGCAGCCCATTCCACGCACTCACCACTCTCTGAGTAAAAAAACTTACCCCTGACTTCTCCTCTGTAAATACTCCCCAGCACTTTAAACCTGTGTCCTCTTGTGGCAACCATTCCAGCCCTGGGAAAAATCCTCTGACTATCCACACGATTAATACCTCTCATCAACTTGTGCACCTCTATCAGGTCACCTCTCATCCTCCTTCACTCCAAGGATAAAAGGCTGAGTTCACTCAGCCTATTCTCATAAGGCTTGCCCCCCAATCCAGGCAACATCCTTGTAAATGAATCTCCTCTGCACACTTCCTATGGCTTCCACATCCTTCCTGTAGTGAGGCAACCAGAACTGAGCACAGTACTCCGTGGGGTCTGGCCAGGGTCCTATACAGCTGCAACATTACCTCTCGGCTCCTAAATTCAATTCCACGATTGATGAAGGCCAATACACCATACGCCTTCTTAACCACAGAGTCAACCTGCATAGCTGCTTTGAGTGTCCTAGGGACTCAGACCCCAAGATCCCACTGATCATCCACACTGCCAAGAGTCTTACCATTAATACTGTATTCTACCATCATATTTGACCTACCAAAATGAACCACTTCACACTTATCTCGGTTGAACTCCATCTGCCACTTCTCAGCCCAGTTTTGCATCCTATCAATGTCCCGCTGTAACCTCTGACATCCCTCCATACTATCCATAATACCAGCAACCTTTGTGTCAACAGCAAACTTACTAACCCATCCCTCCACTTCCTCATCCAGGTCATTTATAAAGATCATGAAGAGTAGGGGGTCCCAGAACAGATCCCTGAGGCACTCCACTGGTCACCAACCTCCATGCAGAATATGACCCATCTGCAACCACTCTTTGCCTTCTGTGAGCAAGCCAGTTCTGGATCCACAAAGCAATGTTCCCTTGGATCCCATGCCTCCTTACTTTCTCAATAAGCCTTGTATGGGGTACCTTGTCAAATGCCTTGCAGAAATCCATATGCACTACATCTACTGCTTTATCAATGTGTTTGGTCATGTCCTCAAAAAATTCTATCAGGCTCGTAAGTCTCGACCTGCCCTTTACAAAGCCATGCTGACTACTAATCATATTATGCCTCTCCAAATGTTCATAAATCCTGCCTCTCAGGATCTTTTCCATCAACTTACCAACCACTGAGGTAAGACTCACTGGTCTATAAATTCCTGGGCTATCTCTACTCCCTTTCTTGAATAAAGGAACAACATCCGCAATTCTCCAATCCTCTGGAACCTCTCCTGTCCCCATTGATGATGCAAAGATAATCGCCAGAGGCTCAGCCATCTCCTTCCTCGCCTCCCACAGTAGACTGGGGTACACTTTGTCCAGTCCTGTCGACTTATCCAACTTGATGCTTTCCGAAAGCTCCAGCACATCCTCTTTCTTAATATCTACATGCTCAAGCTTTTTAGTCCTCTGTAAGTCATCACTACAATCACTAAGATCCTTTTCCATAGTGAATACTGAAGTATTCATTAAGTACCTCTGCTATTTCCTCCGGTTCCATACACATTTTCCCACTGTCACATTTGATAGGTCCTATTCTTTCATGTCTTATCCTCTTGCTCTTCACATACTTGTAGAATGCCGTGGGGTTTTCCTTAATTCTGCCTGCCAAGGTCTTCTCATGACCCCTTCTGGCTCTCCTAATTTCCCTCTTAAGCTCCTTCCTAGTAGCCTTTTAATCTTCTAGATCTCTAACAGTACCTAGCTCTCTGAACCTTTTGTAAGTTTTTCTTTTCTTCTTGACTAGATTTATTACAGCTTTTGTACCCCACGGTTGCTGTACCCTACCATAACTTCCCTGTCTCATTGGAACATACCTATACAGAGCTCTACACAAATATCCCCTGAATATATGCCACATTTCTTCTGTACTTTTCCCTGAGAACATCTGTTTCCAATTTAAGCCTCCAATTTCCTGCCTGATAGCCTCATAATTCCCCTTACTCCAATTAAACACTTTTCTAACTTGTCTATTATTATCTCTCTCCAATGCTATTGTAAAGGAGATAGAATTATGATCACTATGTCCAAAATGCTCTCCCACTGAGAGATCTGACACCTGACCAGGTTCATTTCCGAATACCAAATCAAGTACAGCCTCTCCTCTTGTAGGCTTATCTACATACTGTGTCAAGAAACCATCCTGAACACACCTAACAAACTCCACCCCATCTAAACCCTTCACTCTGGGGAGATGCCAATCGATATTTGGGAAATTAAAATCTTCCATCACGACAACCCTGTTATGATTACAACCTTCCAGGATCGGTTTCCATATCTGCCCCTCACTATTAGGTGGCCTATAAAAAACATCCAGTAAAGTTATTGACCCCTTCCTCTTCCTAACCTCCACCCACAGAGACTTCGTAGACAATCCCTCCATGGCATCCAATTTTTCTGCAGCTGTGACACTAACTCTGATCAACAGTACCACTCCCCACCTCTTTTGCCTCCCTCCCGGTCCTTTCGGAAATATCTAAAACCAGGCACTTGAAATAACTAATTCTGTCCCTGAGCCATCCAAGTCTCTGAAATGGCCACCACATCATAGCTCCAAATACTGATCCAGGCTCTAAGCTCATCTGCCTTGTTCACAACACTCCTTGCATTAAAATAGATGCATTTCAAGCCTTCGGTCTGAGTGCATCCCGTATCTATCACCTGCCTATCTTCCCTCCCGCACTGTCTACAAGCTTTCTCTATTTAAGAGCAAACCTGCTGTTCCCTAGTCTCTTCAGTTCGGTCCCCACCCCCTAATAATTCTAGTTTTCATATTCCCCAATAGCTGTAGCAAACCTCCCTGCCAGGATATTGGTCCCCCTGGGATTCAAGAGCAACCTGGTCCTTTTTACAGGTCACAATGATCCAGAAATCTGAATCCCTGCCCCCTGCTCCAATCCCTTAGCCTCACATTTATCCTCCACCTCACCCTATTCCTATTCTCACTGTCATGTGGCACAGGCAGTAATCCTGAGATTTCTATCTTTGTGGTCCTGTTTCTCAACTTCCTTCCTAACTTCCTGTAGTCTTTTTATCAGGACCTCTACTCTTTTCCTACCTATGTCATTGGTACCAATTTGTACCATGACCTCTGGCTGCTTTCCCTCCCACCGCAGGATGTCTTGGACGTGATCTGAAACATCCCAGACCCTGGCACCTGGGAGGCAAACTACCATCCGAGTTTCTTTCCTGCATCCACAGAATCACCTGTCTGAGCCCCTAACTATTACTACTTCATTCCTCTTCCCTTCCCTACCCTTCTGAGCCATAGGGCTAGACTCTGTGCCAGAGGTATGGTCAGTACCACTTCCCCCAGGTAGGCTGTCCTCCCCAACAGTACTCAAACAGGAATACTTATTGTCAAGAGGTACAGCCACAGGAGTACTCTCTAGTACCTGACTTTTCCCCTTCCCTGTCCTGACTCTGACCCACTTGTCTGTTTCCCGTGGCCCTGGTGTGACCACCTGCATATGTTGTAAAATTCTTTTGATCTACCCAATGCAAAGACACCATGTACTATGGTGAAAGTAACTTTAACTCTTTATTAGCAAGTTACTCAAGAGAACCCTCTGTAAGCACCCTCTCTCGGAAGCTGCTTCCAGGGTCTCCCCCTCCTGAAGCAAATAGGTCTTTTTATATCATGCAGTCACGTACACAGATACATGTGGGTTCACCCCCCCCCCTTAGTTTCTCTACAGATGAATATTGTTAACTTTATCAGTCATAAATTGTTCGTATAACAGTTTTAATTGCTACTATGTCTGGATGCAGACAGGCACAGGTTTACTGCCCCTGGAATTAGCCACTCCTTCTTTATGCTTATCTTGCAGGTGCCATAAGGAATACAAGGCACAATAGGTTTCTCACAGCAATTAATCAGGCAATGATACAAGTTACCCTAAGCAAAACCGAAGTTAAGCGCAGATCGCATACCAAGGATGATGTCATCTGCTCAGCTTATCTTATCAGAAATCATTTATGCATTTATACTCTTTTTCTCAAACTCATAGCTGCTATAGCCCTTACAAAAAATAGTCAGGGTCACGCGGCCTATGAGATGCTAACTTCTTAATATTACATTCCCTCCTTTTACTGTTCCATGATAATACATTCAGATTGGGGCCAAGAATGAATTTCTTAACTCATGCAGACACAACTTGCAACATGTATTAATACAAACTAATAGCACACACATAGCAATAAGAGCGATCATGACTGTAATAAGCCCATGTAGCGAATAGGAACCCCAGGAAGCTCCTAGTAGCTAACCTAACCACGCATCCCCTGGTTTGGGACCTTGCCTGAAATTATCTAATTGTTTCTTGATAGACTGAATAGCATGATTTATATAATATAATTTGTCTGTGATGTGGGTGATACACTTGCACCTACTAAGGCGAATACTCCTCCTTGCTGAGCCAACTGGTAGTCTGCAGCATACCAGGTCTGTTGGGCGTACAGTCGCAACTCTGCCAGCTCTTTATTTATGGCCTCCAGTCCTTCCATAGTACTGTTTCCCAGCACAGTCAGCTCACAAATTAGGTAGTTCCGAATTTTTGTGGCTATGGTCCCTGCCAAACCCCCTAGAGAGGGAGTACTCAGAAACCCATAGCCTAAAGAGGAGCCCAGCGTGACTGGATCCTCCCAGTCTGCACAGAACTCCTCACTTACTGACCGGGCCACGAGTCTTCGTTGGACATGAGCCTTCTGAGGGCAGGGGACCGTGACCGGCCCAATCGTTCCCACCGCAAACAAAGCTGGCAGAGTGGATATGGCGGTAGTAAAACTCCCATTAAGAAGGAAAACGAGCCCCTCCTTAGCCCAGTAGCATTTTATGGTAGACTTCCCGGCTCCCATCATCTGTTTTTTTGTGCCAGTTACTGATTCCTGCATATGGATTAAAACCTGAAGTGTTATATGGGTATATGTAGTAACATATGTATGGGTATGTGTAGTAACATGTATCCTGTTACACTTCCCACAGACCCTCTGTGGTCCCATGGTCACATTAACATACTGTTGTTCTGTTCATGCGCAACGAAACCATCCTCCTTGTATTCTGCATCTCTGGTGTATGCAATGAGTGATTGCGCAAGAGACATTGTTAGGAACTAGACCTACTACACAGCCCCAGCCTTCTCCTCCAAAAACAGTAGGGGTAACTCTGTGGGTCAGAACAGTTAGCCTTTGTTCCTTTTACAAGATGAGACCCAATGCAGTTGGGTCTTGGGGATTTCCTCCTATCATTGGATACAAGTTCTACACATTGCCCTATTTCCCCTGCCAGCACCTGCCTGTCCTTCCTATGCAGGGGGCATCCCAGGTATCAATGGTGTACAGACTCTTAGGGTCCCATCCCGGGGTGGCTACAAACAGAGCTTCTACTGGTTTGGAAGCAGATAACATACAGTACGGTTACCATGCAGCTGCATATGGGTTTTATAGAACAGATTTTCCTCTAGAGCAGTCACCATGAAGGCAATGATAAGGAGTCCAAGTCCAACAATAATCATTTCTCTTCCAGCGGCCATTGCTTGCAATCACTCAGGTGAACCCAACGGTCGTGACCTTGTACCTTTACCGCTGTGGGTGTCTGGAGAAGTATCTGGAAGGGTCCCTTCCACCAAGGTCCAAGCTTGGGGCGCTCCCAGTCCCTTATCAGTACCGTGTCTCCAATCATTAAGTCAGGCTACTCTGCTTTTGAGCCTTTTTGTGGCATGAACGCCTCCTGTACCTGTGAATGAAGAAACTTTAAAGAGGATGTTAATTGCCTAAAATACCTTTGTAACTCATCCCCCATGATGTTGTGGTCAACTTGGGTGGGGTGTTGGGTATTGGCATCCCATGGGATTCTTTCCGGGTGCCTACAAACGACCTCGGTGGCCGACACCTCAGTAGTCAAATGGGGAGTGATCCTCATGTGGTACAGTGCCTATGGGAGAACCTTTAGCCAATTCAGGCCAGTTTTAGACATCAGTTTGGCCAACTTGTTTTTCAAGGTGCCGTTAGCTCTTTTCACTATGCCCGCTGCCCTAGGGTGGTAGGTACAGTGGAACTGTTGCTCGATATGCAGTACCTCACACAACTCCTTATTTATCCTTCCTACAAAGTGAGGAACATTATCTGAGCTTATCTGTCGGGGTACCCCAAACGGTGTAATCTCTGTGAGTAACACTCACTACCATTGAGGCTTTGTTGTTGGTGGTTGAAAAGGCTTCAATCCATCTACTGAATATATCTACAACTATTAAACAATACATAACATTGTACACGTGGAAATTCAATAAAATCAAGCTGGATGCCTTCAAGTGGCAAGGGGGCTTTTCCTGAAGCACACTTTACCCCTTTTCCCACATTCATTTTTTGACATATTAAACATGACCATATTTTTTTGTGTGCCGCCGCATTCAACCTCGGGTGCCACCAGGTGCGTAGTAACATGTTACTCATTCCCTCCTTGCCAAGGTGCGTATCAGTATGTAAGCCGTCAATAAACATTGTAATAAAGCATCAGGTAGACACATTTGGCCGACTGGCCTAAGCCAGAGGCCTGCCGACACAGAGTGCGAGCACCCTTGCGTCTTCCATAATTGTTTTTCTGAATTGGGGCGTCCCTCTGGAATCGATGCACAGCGCTCATGTCTGGGATGCCCTTCATCGTTGTTCTCAGCTTCCAGACCAAGGCCAATTTCTCTGCCGTGGAGACAATGTGAATGGCTGTCTGTGCCGCTAATTTGGCTTCCCCGTCCGCCCAGTTGTTGCTCTGGGTGACTGCGGAGGAACTGGAGAGGTGCGCTGATCACTTAACAATAGCCAGTTGTCTTGGGAGGATGGCCTTGAGGAGGTTCTGTACATACAAAGCATGCTGAATAGGGGTTCCTGTGGAAGTGAGAAATCCCCGGTGTGCCCAAAGTTGGCCGAAGTCATGGGCGACACCAAATGCATAGCGGGAGTCAGTAAAAATGTTACCCACTTTATCTTTAGCCAAAATACAAGCTCTGGTTAGGGCAAAAAGTTCCGCTTTTTGGGCTGATACAGGGGGCTACAAGGAGGTGGACTTGAGCACAGCTGAGTCATTTACAACCGCATAGCCACTGAGGCGGGTGCCCTGCTCAGAGACAGAGGAACTACCGTCGACGTAAAGGATTAAATCTACAGACAGGAAAGCCTTATCTGAGAGATCCAGGCCGGGGGTGGGGGGCAGTCAGAAAGTGGTTCTTCATTAAACAGTCATGGTGTGGCTCCGTGAGGTCCTCAGGTGGGCTTTCTAAAAAGGTGGCAGGGTAGATGGTAGTACAGTGGGCAAAGGTGATAAGTGGGTTATTAAGGAGTGCTACCTTATATCTGTTCAATGTAGCCTGGGTGAGGTGCTGGGTTTGATGGGAGGTCAAAAGCGCAGTCACAGTGTGTGAAGAGTAAACAACTACAGGCTGCTGCAGAGTTATGTTGGAACCTGCTGTTACGAGAGAGTAAATGGCTGGGAGCTTCTGTGAACTTGGTGGGAGACCCCTTGCCACTGGCTCTAAGCGGGTGGAGAAATATGCCACCCGTCTTTTCTTGTCTCCAGGGGTCTGAGTAAGGACTGCTGTAGCACAATCTTCCAGGACATTAACGAATACTGGAAGTGGCGGTCATAGAGGGGCCATCCCGGGGACGGAGTACTGGCCAGCGCCTGTTTGAGTTGGTCAAAAGCAACCCTTTGTTCTTGTGTGAGCTCGAAAGGTCCAGCCATCTGGCTGGATGCCAGGGGTGAGAGGTGTTTAGTTAGGAGGGCAACGTTTGGTAACCACTGTCTGCAGAAGCTCACTAGACCCAAGAAGGCCCTCATACTCTTCGGTGTGGTGGGCGGTGGGGTAGCAATGATGGGTGTAAATCATTCAGGGGTGAGCTTTCTCTCATATGCACTCAATAGGGAGCCCAGGAATTTCACCTGACGTTCCCTCAAGTTTTACCTTATGAGGGGTTATTAGTGGTCCCGACTCCAGACGGACTTTTTGGGTCTACCATCCTCCTCAGTGGTGGGCTGTGGACCTTCAACCCAGAGATTTCGACCCACCCCTGCAGGTGCCTGACCCAAATGTTTCAGCAAGTTTTACCTTATGAGGGAGCCTGTTAGTGTCTTGTTCATTGGCGGATTCAGAAGGGCTGGCTAACAACAGGTCATCTGTGTATTGGATAGTGGATGACCTTCCTGGCAGCTGAAAGTCCTTAAGTTGGTTATGTACGATTTGAGAGAAAATGGTCGGGGAGTGAACAAATCCTTGTGGAAGGCGTGTCCAAGTGTATTGCTGGCCTTGGAAAGTAAAGGCAAACAAATACTGGGATTCGGGGGACAGGGGAATTGCAAAAACCGCATGCTGCAGGTCAATGATGGTGAAAATACATGAGTCCGCAGGGACGTTACTAAGGATGGTGGCGGGGTTGGGGACGACAGGATGTAAAAGTTCAACCATTTCATTTATCTTCTGTAAATCTTGTACCAGGCACCACTCCATCTGTCCAGGTTTGGGGACGGGTAGAATAGGGGTGTTACAAGGTGATTAGCAAGGGACCAAGATGCCCTGTTTGCAAAAGGTGTCCACCAGGGAAGTGACACTATCCGAAGGGGGTATTGTGGAATGGAGGGCAGCTGTACCCCCTGTTTCACCCGAATTTGCACTGGGGTCACAGAGGTTAGTCCTACCTCAACCTTTGATGTGGCCCATAAGTCAGGGGTTGGCTCATCTGAGGCGAGGTAGTGAGACTGTTGACGACGGACACAGCCTGTTACCGAAAAAGGGGTAAGGTAATGTCAAAATTCCAGCTGGTAACATCTGGGGAGTTCCGAGGAGGCAGGCTAGAAACCCTAACTCCTTTGGCTTGTGTCCCACAGCCACTGACGAGGTGATGTGGGGGGGACACAAGACCCAACTGGCTCCATATCTCAGTAGGCATCTGAACTAATAATGCTGCGCCCTCCTTACCCTTTACATCTCCCAGGACAATAATGCTGACCATGCTGCCCACTAAGGGGGCATACTGGGTTTCTAATTCCTGTGAGACCCCCCAGGGGTCATACGCCAGTGTTACAAGTGGATTGGGCACCTGCAGGGGTGGGTCGAAATCTCTGGGTTGAAGGTCCACAGCCCACCACTGAGGAGGATGGTAGACCCAAAAAGTCCGTCTGGAGTCGGGACCACTAATAGTAACTCCAGCATCAAGACATTTTATTTGAAGTCGGAGGGAGCACAGCAGGTCTCTCCCTGCTAGGTTAACTCCGGGGTTTGGGCAAACTGGATTGTACTCTGTTGGTCCCCAAATTGGACTCGTAGGGGTTTCGTCAGTGGGCAGGATTTTTCTTGTCCCATTAAACCACTCAGAGTCACTGAGGTGTCTGACATCCTGAAACCATGTTGATTGATGCAGGAAGATGCAAGTGTTGACGTGGTAGCTCCGGTATCCAGCATAAAGGGGATATTGTTGCTTATTGTTGCCTCGTAGGTTAAATATGGGCTCTTCTTCAGGGTTATCAGTGAGGACAGGGAACATCAAGACAGTATCCGGCTGATCAACTAGTCAGGGAGAAAACGGGTTATGGGCGATGAATGGTTGCCGCCAACCCGGGGGCCTAGACTGTCATTGGCGATCAGGACATTCCCTTTGCCAATGCTCAGAGGCACCACAGAGGTAACATCCAGTAACCCTAACGTGTGCTAAGGGTGGTAGTTCTGTTTCGATTGACTCCTGGTCCGTGTTGCAACAGGGTCGCAGTACTGTTCCTGGGGTGGGGTTGTTGCGTCCTTTTGAGAGGTATGTGGGATCGGGGGGTATGTGGGAGCAGTGGGGCGGATCATCCAATCTGCCTCAGTATAATCCGTTTCATCATTTTGAAACAACAGGGGCAAACCAGACATGTCAGGAGGTACCCCCGCTTTACCTTTGTGATCACCATTTTTATTTCCTGGCTTCCCTATCCTTTCATGTCTTTCTCCCTTTCTCTCTCTCCTATTCTGGTCAACATCATAATCCTCACGTTGTTACTTCAAAACCTCCCAAGATTTAGGATTATCCTGCTTGTCAGGGTAATCCCCCTTCTACGTGCATTCTGTTCCCAGCTGCTCTGTTTAGACTTGGTGTTTAATTCCTCAGCTGTCTTTCTCCATGTCGACATTAATATTTCCCACCTTTCTGCAGACCCCCGTTTCTACAACGCTTCCACTGCTTTGATACATTTATCCAAATCCCAGCTGCCACCTAGTGGCCATATCTCATTCCCTAGTTTTTTTTTAATGACACCGACAGTCTGCGAAAATCATTTTCATCCCCCGGGTTGTCTTTACAAAGTTTAAATAAAGGTGTATTAGGCCCCAATTTATCAAGGGTCTGACCCATTTCAGAATTCAAATTATTCACCCTTTTGTAACCTAGTGCCGTGTACCCACTTCACCCACTTCAGGGTCCTGATCTTCGCGTGGGGGATTTCCCCTCTTAACAACCTGTCTAAGGCAGGGTGTCTGAGACAGGTACCTTCAAACAGTATTATCCACTATACATCAAAGTTTTTAGGACTCTAACCCTAGGTACCTTAAGCTTGAGGACTCAAACCTTACCTTATATCTTGATCTTGAGGACTCGAACTTCACCTTCTTAGTTACTGTAGTACTCGGGTAGCTTAACTGTGGTACTTCAGAAGCTCATCAAAGAGTCACCCGTTGGATGAAAGGGTCACCAAAGTGGTCAACTAATGACAGGGATTGAGGTAAATCTTAACTTGTGGGCCCATCCACCTCAGGTCATTGCCACAGAATCGACCACTGACACCGTCTTTACGGATGTACCTTGTCTTGAGCTCCTAGCTGGCCGGCCAAATTGTTATACATTTCTTTCGATCTACCCGATGCAAAGACTCCACGTACTATGGTGAAAGTAACTTTAACTCTTTATTAGCAGGTTACTCGAGAGAACCCTCCGTAAGCACTCTCTCTCGGAGGCTGCTTCCAGGGTCTCCCCCTCCTGAAGCAAATAGGTCTTTTTATATCATGCAGTCACGTACACAGATACATGTGGGTTCACCCCCCCCTTAGTTTCTCTACAGATGAGTATTGTTAACTTTATCAGTCATAAATTGTTCGTATAACAGTTTTAATTGCTACTATGTCTGGATGCAGACAGGCACAGGTTTACTGCCCCTGGAATTAGCCACTCCTTCTTTATGCTTATCTTGCAGGTGCCATAAGGAATACAAGGCACAATAGGTTTTTCACAGCAATTAATCAGGCAATGATACAAGTTACCCTAAGCAAAACTGAAGTTAAGCGCAGATCGCGTACCAAGGATGATGTCATCTGCTCAGCTTATCTTATGGGAAAGCATTTGTGCGTCTATACTCTTTTTCTCAAACTCATAGCTGCTATGACCCTTACAAAAAATAGCAAGGCTCACAAGCGGCCTACGAGATGCTAACTTCTTAATATTGCACCTATAAATCCTCTCTATCACCTCCTCGCTCTCGCTGAGTAGGCGAAGGTCATCGAGCTGCATCTCCAGTTCCCTAACACGGGAGCTGCAGCTCCACACACCTGGCACAGATATGGCCAAAAAGAATTTTGTAATTCTTCTTTACAAAACAGCTCTAGCTCTGTCAGATTTCATGGGGATTGTGATTGAACAATTTTTTTCAAGTTGAAACATAAGTTCTCAATTGGATTGAGGTCTATACTCTGACTTGGCCACTTCAAACTTCATTGTTTTTAAGCCATTCCTGTGTAGCTTAGGGTTTAGACTTGGGATCATTGTCTTGCTGGAAAACAAGTTTCCTCCCAAGTCCCAGTTCTTTAGCAGACTGCATCAGAGTTTTCAACAGGATTTCCCAGTATTTTGCTACATTAATTTCACCCTCTAGCTTCACAAGCCTTCCAGGGTCTGCTGCAGTGAAGCATCCCCACAGTACGATGCAGTCACCACCATGTTAAATGGTAGGGCTGGTGCGTTTTGCTGATGTGTGGTGCTTGGCTCACGCTAAACATAGCGTTGATTCAGATGGCCAAAATGTTCAATTTTGGTTTCATCAGACCATAGAACCATCTTCTACCTGACTTCAGAGTCTCCCACATGTGAGTTTTTCTCAATAGTAGCTTCTGTTTGCCACTCTCCCATAAAGCTGCAACTGGTGAAGTACCCGGGCAGCAGTTGTGTGTGCAGCTTCTCCTACCACAGCCACTGAAATTTGTAACTCCTCCAGAGGGGTTGTAGGTCTCTTGGTGACCTCCCTCACTAGACTTCTTGCATGGTCTCTCACTTTCTGAGGACAGCCTGCTCCACGCACATTTACAGCTGTGCCATATTCTTTCCATTTCGTGACGATTGACTTTACTGTTCTCCAAGGGATAGCCAGTGACTTGGAAATTTTCTCGTATCCATCGCCTGACTTGTACTTTTCAATAACCTTTTCACCGAGTTGCTTGAAGTATTCTTTTCTCTTCATGGCGTAGTTTTTGCCAGGACCCTGACTCACCAGCAGTTGGACCTTTTAGATACCGAAGTATTTTTACTACGATCAATTGAAACACCTTGATTGTACACAGGTCTCCAAAAAATAAATCTCCATTTAACCAGAAGACCATAAGATCATAAGATATAGGAGGAGAAGTAGGCCATTTGGCCCATTGAGTCTGTTGCACCATTCAATCATGGGCTGATCTGATTCTTCTAGTTGTCCCCATTCCCCTGTCTTCTCCTGACACCCTTTGATGCCCTGGCTAACCAAGAATGAATGTATCTATCTCGGTCTTAAAAACACCCAATGACGGCCTCCACAACCTCTCATGGCAACAAATTCCACAGATTTAGAACCCTCTGATTAAACTAATTTCTCCATATCTCTGTTCTAAATGGACGTCCTTCAATTCTGACATTGTGCTGTCTTGTCCTAGACTCCCTACCATGGGAAATAACTTTGGCATAACTAATCTGTTCAGGCCTTTTTAACATTTGGAATATTTCTATGACATCCGCCTTCATTCTCCTTAAATCCAGGGAATACAGCCCAAGAGCTGCCAGACTTTCCTCATATTGTAACCCTTTCATTCCTGTAATTATTCTCGTAAATGTTCTCTGAATCCTCTCCAATGTCAGTATATCCAGGAGTGAAGGTAGGACTGATTAGAGATAAAAGTGGGAAGATGTGCCTGGATGCTGTGGAAGTGAGCGAGGTCCTCAATGAATACTTCTCTTCGATATTCACCAATGAGAGGGAACTTGATGACGGTGAGGACAATATGAGCGAGGTTGATGTTCTGGAACATGTTGATATTAAGGGAGAGGAGGTGTTGGAGTTGTTAAAATACATTAGGATGGATAAGTCCCTAGGGCCTGACAGAATATTCCTCAGGCTGCTCCATGAGATAAGGGAAGATATTGCTGAGCCTCTGGCTAGGGTCTTTATGTCCTCGTTGCCCACGGGAATGGTACCAGAGGATTGGAGGGAGGCAAATGTTGTCCCCTTGTTCAAAAAAAGTAGTAGGGATAGTCCAGGAAATTATAGACCAGTGAGCCTTACATCTGTGGTGGGAATGCTGTTGGAAAAGATTCTTAGCGATAGGATCTATGGGCATTTAGAGAATCATGGTCTGATCAGGGACAGTCAGCATGGCTTTGTGAAGGGCAGATCATGCCTAACAAGCCTGATAGAGTTCTTTGAGGAGGTGAACAGGCATAAAGATGAGGGTAGTGCAGTGGATGTGATCTACATGGATTTTAGTAAGGCATTTGACAAGGTTCCACATGGTAGGCTTATTCAGAAAGACAGAAGCCATGTGATCCAGGGAATTTTGGCCAGGTGAATTCAGAATTGACTTGCCTGCAGAAGGCAGAGGGTTGTGGTGGAGGGAGTACATTCAGATTGGAGGGTTGTGACTAGTGGTATCCCACAAGGATTTTTTCTGGGATCTACTTTTCGTGATTTTTATTAATGACCTGGATGTGGGGGTAGAAGGGTGGGTTGGCAAGTTTGCAGATGACACAAAGGTTGGTGGTGTTGTAGATAGTGTAGAGGATTGTCGAAGATTGCAGAGAGACATTGATAGGATGCAGAAGTGGGCTGAGAAGTGGCAGTTGGAGTTCAACCCGGAGAAGTGTGAGGTGGTACACTTTGGAAGGACTAACTCCAAGGCAGAGTACAAAGTAAATGGTATACTGCATGTCTTTCACTGTGAATACTGAAGCAAAATATGCATTTAGTTCCTCTGCTATCTCTGCATCTCTAATTACAATATCTCCAGCATCATTTTCGTTTGGTCCTATATCTACCCTCAACTCTCTTTTACACTTTATATACTTAAAAAAGCTTTTAGTATCTTCTTTGATATTAGTTGCCAGCTTCCTTTCACAATTCATCTTTTTGTTCCTAATGACCATCTTCGTTTCCTTCTGCAAGTTTTTAAAATCTTCCCAATCCTCTATCTTCCCACTAGCTTTGGCTTCCTTGTGTGCCCTCTCTTTTGCTTGCTTTTAGTTTGGATTTGACCTCACTTGTCAGGCATGGTAGTGTCTTTCTTCTATTCAAAAATTTCTTCTTTTTTGGAATATATCTGTCTTGGACTTCCCTCAGTTTTTGCAGTAACTCCAGCTATTGCTGCCCTGCTGTCATTCCTGCTCGTGTCACTTTCCAGTCAACTTTGGCAATTTCCTGTGTCATGCCATTATAAATTCCTTTATTCCACTGAAATACTGACACATTGGAATATAGTTTCTCCTTCTCAAAGTTCAAAGTAAACTCGATCATATTGTGATCTCTGTTCTCTAAGGATTCCTTAACATTAAGCTCTCTTATCACCTCCAGATCATTGCACAACACCAGATCTAGCACAGCCAACTCCCTAGTAGGCTCAACAACAATCTGTTCTAAAAAGGTATCCCTTAGACATTCTATAAATTCTCTCTCTTGAGGTCTGCTACTGGCCTGGTTTTCCCAAAACACTTTCATGCTAAAGTCCCTAACAATTATCATGACATTGCCCTTCTGACACGGTTTTCTATCTCCTGCTGTAATTTGTATTCCACATCTCAGCTGCTGCTTGGAGGCCTGTATACAACTGCCATTAGGGTCCTTTTACTCTTGCCATTTCTTAACTCAGCCCATAGAGACTCTACACCTTCTGATCCTATGTCATCCCTTTCTAATGATTTAATATTATACACAGGGCCACACTACCCCCTCTGCCTACTAACCTATCTTTCTGAATCACCATATATCCTTGGATTCAGCTCCCAATGGCAGCCGTCCTTTAGGTTTCAGAGATGGCCACAACATCATACTTGCCAATCTGTAGGTGAATTATCAAGATCGTCCATTTAATTTCTTATGCTGTGTGCATTAAAACATAACACTTTCAGTCCATTATTTGTTGCTTTCTGTTGAATATCATCCCACTGTCTGTGATTATGCCTCATCTGCTGTCTGTCCTTCCTATTATCTCTGTTGCACGCTATCTTTGATTTATTTCTCTTTTCCCTTTCCTAGGCCCTGTCACTCTGGTTCTCATCCCCCTGCAAAATTAGTTTAAATCCTCCCTAAGAGCTGTAGCAAGCCTTCCTGCTAGGAAATTGGACGCCTTTGGAGTAACCTGTCCTTCTTGCCCCAGAAGATGCCCCAATGATCCAGGAACCCGAAGCTCTGCCCCCTACACCAGTCTCTCAGCCATGCCTTAGTATGCCCGATCATGCTATTCTTGCTCTCGTTAGCAAATGGCACAGGCAGCAATCCTGAGATTACTACCCAACACCCTGAATTCTGTCTTCTGGACCTCCTCGCTTTCTCTACCTATGTCATTGGGACCAACGTGTACCAAGACTTATGGCTGTTCACCCTCTCCCTTCATGATACTCTGCACCCGATCAGAGACATCCTGTACCCCAGCATTTGGGAGGCAACACACCATGCGGGTATCTCTATCAGGCTGACAGAACCTCCTGTCTGTTCCCTTCACTATGAAATCCCCTATGACTACCGCATTCCTCATCTTCTTCTCTCTTCTGCACCACAAAACCAGACTCAGTGCCAGAGACCTGATCGTCATGGTCGTCCTCTGTCAGGTCACTCCCCCACCCCCCCAACAGCATCTAAAATGAGTTAACGATTACTGAAGGGGATGGCCACAGGGAAGCTCTCTACTATTTGAGCTCTTCCCTTCCCTGACCGTCACCCAGTTGTCTAACTCCTGCAGCCTCACGGTGACTAACTCTATCTCCTGCTCACTTTCCCTAACAAGCTGCAGCTCCAGATCCCTAACATGGTTTCTCAGGAGCCGCATCTCAGTGCACCTGGTGCAGATATGGCCATCTGGGAGACTGGAAGGCTCCCGGGATTCCCACATCTGACACCCAAAGCAAAGTAACCCTGAACACCTGCTGTCCATTCCTCCAGAAAAAGAAATGCAAGGAAAATATGTTGTCCACCTACCCACTAATCTTGTCGAAGCCCGAATGAGCCAAAGCCCTACCACTCTGTCTCAGACCACTCCATCAATAACCGTGTCTTCCTTTTATGCCTGAATCTTCACTGCTCTCCAATTCATGATTGGCGTGCCGGTTACAGCCAAGTTCTCACAAAGCTTTCCCCTTTTAATCTTTGCTCCTGGACCTGTGCCTCCTCTCTCATTGCTATCCAACTCACGATTGGTGCTCCATCTATGAAGGAAGTATTTCATTTATTATGGCCTCCCAGGCGGATACATAGTGATCGGGGACAGGATTTCGAGAGCAGGCTCATCCATGAGTTACTGAGCATGCTCGGAGTCAAGAAGTCGAGGACTACTCCTTATCACCCACAGGGGATCCCCAGTCCGAGAGGTTTAATTGGACCATGCAGGATATCCTTGAAACCGTGGAGATCAGCAAGAAGCGTTGGTGGAGTCAACGTATTGGACATCTGGTCCACTGCTACAACTGTACCCGAAATGAAGCTAACGGGTACTCACCATATTATCTGATATTTGGGCATGAGGCGAGGTTGCCCATCGACCTTGGTTTTGGGACAGATGAGGATGACCTACCACTGAAGACGTATCTGAAGCATGTCTGATCTGAGAAGGGAGCTGAGAAAGGCTTATGAATTGGCTGAGGTCGTGGCTGCCAAGCAGAATTAAGGAAATAAAAGGAGGTATGATCAAAGAGTTAGGTTCTCCCAACTCATGCCGGGAGACTGAGTCTTCCTAGCGATTTGGGACTACCTGGGAAGCATAAGTTGGCTGATCGCTGGGCAGCTATGCCCTATGTAGTGGAGAGTCAGATGCCAAATGTACCAGTTTTCTGGGTGAAACCAGAGGATGGAAATGGACCTGTCAAGAATCTCGATCGAAACCACCTTCTGCCTCTGGGACAAGATGTTCAGGTTGACCCCAAGCCCGACCTGGAGCCTGCACCTAGTAAGAGGACTCTGAGGCAACGCGGAGCGACTACAGGACCAAATGCAGGAGAGATTGGACCGGCCCCCGCCCTGAGTGGAATACTGATTCGGAGGATGAGGGACTTGGGGTGTGAATTATGTTGCCTTTTGCTAACTCCCGCTGATTGAGGAAGAGATTCCCAATTGTTCCCACACTGTCAGGTGGAATTGGGGGGGGGGAGCGGGGGGTATTATCTGTGGACAGCCTGGGTTGCAGCAGGACACTGAAAGGGATGAAGCGAGGCTCAGCCCAGGGACAGAGGGGCCCGAGTTGCAGGAGGGCCCGAGGGCTAGACTGGGGGAGGCCTCACCAGGTAGACCAGAAGTATCCCCAGTCGGAACATGAAGACGTAGATGAGGGGGTACGGAGGTCTGAAAGAATCAGGAGACCATCGGATAGACTGGCCTATGTAGCACCGGGGGACAGAGTGTGGCCCCCACTGTGGGGAGTTATGTGACTGCCTTTTACACCTGGGATGGACTTTGTGCTTTGCAGGAAGTGTTGGCAAATTATCTCAATGTCATGAGGACATGACTAAATTTGGCGGGGGGAGTGTGTAAAGCCCTGGGAATGGTTTCACTGCTAATGTAATGGTTTCTCTGTAGCAGTAGTGTTTGCATTCTGGCTAGAGAAAATAGAGGCTTTGGAATGTGTGCCGTTCAATGAAGGGAGTGTTTTCTTTCCTGTGTGTCTGAAAATGAGGTGATGTGGATCTTTTGTTTGGCAAGAGATGAAGAGGGAAGACGCCGCAAAGGAGAGGTCGTAGACAGCAGGATGGAGTGGACTTGGAGTGGGACCGGGAGTTGATGAGACCCGGGGGAATCGATGGACGACCGACAGAAGGGAAGCCATGAGCTCCAGCGTGCACGTCAGACTGTTTCGTTAAAACTGTTTTGTTTCTCTTTACTAACCCTTTAGTCAAATTAAGAACTAAAGAGTTAAATCGTTTAATTGTACCCTCTGTTACTTTGTGGTACTGATTTGTAACGGGGGAACAGATCACACAGCATCCACACAAGCAAGAGGTTGTACCCCTCAGATTTCACACATTTGGCAGGGCCAGAGACAGTCTTCCCGAGACTGATGCCACCGGCCAAACCTGAGGGTTACATCCGTTTCCTTCTGCAAGTTTTTGAAAGCTTCCCAATCCTCTATCTTCCCACTAGCTTTGGCTTCTTTCTATGCCCTCTCTTTTGCTTTCACTCTGGCTCTGGCTTCACTGCTCAGCCACGGTAGTGTCCATCTTCCATTCGAAAACTTAACTAATTATGTGACTTCTAAAACCAATTGGCTGCATGAGAGTTGATTTGGTGTGCTATGTTAAAGATGGGTGAATACTTATGCAACCAATATCTTGTGTTTTGAATTTGCAATTAACTTAGATCACTTTGTAGAGATCAGTTTTCACTTTGACACGTAAGAGACTTTTTCTGTTAATTGGTATAGAAGTCAAATTAAATCCACAGTGATTCAGTGTAGTAAAACAATAAAATGAATACAGTACCTTTGAAAGCTCTATATTTATGTTACAGAAAATAAATTATATAAGTAGTGCAGAAAGTGTGCAAAAAAGCAAAACGAATAGTGAGGTAGTGGTAGTGAGGATGAAGTTGTTCCTCACACATAAGTGTGTGTCTTCAGGATGCACTTCCTTCTTGATGGTAGCAATGAAAAGAAGACATATCCTGGGTGGTGGGGTCTATAATGATGTCTTTTTGAGTCTTCAGCTTTTGAAGATGGCTAGTGCCCATGATGGTGCTGTTTGCGGTAGTCTGTTCATAAATGAGAAAGGGTTTGACTTGTACAGTGGACTATTCTGAAGCTGTCATGTTGCTTGATGTTACAGGTGTGGTCTCTGCTGTCTGGATCACAGTGTTACTCACGAGCAATGGCGTTCTCATGCTACTGGCTGGATTCTTCATCTACAAGTACATCTCGAAGTAAGTCCAGATGAACGTTCAAGTTCAGTTTTATTGTCATTTCAAATGTATAAATTTATATCACCAAATGAAACATCATCCCCTGGGCTAAGGTACACAATGCATACCGCAATGTTACCACAATTAAGTTAACAAATAATAAAACATACTCTGTAAGATTGACATTGATCATAAGGTGCAGTTACAACACTTTATACTGATGAGACCTGGGTGGTGTCAGGGGGTTCAGTGGTGGGGAAGAAGCTGTTTCCCATCCTCACAGTCCTTCTCATAATGCTACGGTTCCTCCTGTCTGATGGTGGGGTGCTGGAGGGGACAAAGATAGTGAACGAGATTGTGAGACGGATGGGAGGGATCCTTGACAATCCTAAGGGTCCTGGTTAACATCTTGAATGGGTGGAAGAGATACCCCAATGATCATCTCAGCAGCCCTTGTAATCCTTTGTCGGGTCTTGTGGTCAGATGCTTTTCCATTGCCGTATCAGACAGTGATACAGCTGGTCAGGACACTCTCGATGGAGCTCCTGTTAAAAATTGGTTAGAACAGAGGGAGGAAATGGGATCGTTACTGTGCTTTCTTGAGTAAAGAGATGGTGTTGGGGGGCCAGGTGCAATTGTGAGGAACATTCAGCTTCTGTTCAAATCCTACCCTCTGCTGTCTGCCTGTGGGTGACTGCTTCGATTGGGTCTGCATCTGTTCCAGTCTCTGTCTCCCCTACTGACTAGTAATCAACAAACATTCACGTTCATCGTTACATCCTACATACAGGTGGTATACAGTGCCTACAAAAATTATTCACCCCTCCATGGAAGTTTTCATGTTTTATTGTTTTACAACATTGAATCACAGTGGATTTAATTTGTTTGTTTACACTGATCAACAGAAAAAGACTCTTTCGTGTCAAGGTGAAAACATACCTCTACTAGGTGATCTAAATTATTTGCAATTATAAAGCACAAAATAACCGATTGCATAAGTATTCACCACCTTCAAGTCAGTATTTAGTAGATGCACCTCTGGCAGCAATTACAACCTTGAGTCTGTGTGGAGAGGTTTATTTCTGCTTTGACATTTGGACACTTCAATGTTTCCCATTCTTCTTTAAAAAAAGCTGCTCATGGTCTGTCAGATTGCATGGGGATCGTGAGTGAACATCCCTTTTCTAGTCCAGCACAAACTCTCAAGTGGATTGAGGTCTGGACTCTGCCTTGACCATTTCAGGACATTACATTTGTCATTTTTAAGCTATTCCTGTCTAGCTTTGGCTTTATACTTAGGGTTATTGTCTTGCTGGAAAACAAATCTTCTCCCAAGTCCCAGTTCTCTTGTGAAATCAGGATTTCCCTGTGTTTTGCTGCATCCATTTTACCCTCCACCTTCACAAGCCTTTCAGGGCTTGCTGCAGTGAAGCATGCCCACATTTTCATTGGTAGGGTTGCTGCTTTGTGATGTGAAGTGTTCAGCTTACACCAAACATGGCATTTAGTCTGATGGCCAAAAAGCTCACTTTGGTTTTCATCATACTGTGGCGACCCATTTCCTGGCGCATCCGAACCGGCTCACAATTAGCCAGCGTTCCGGCTAAGGAAGATAGCCTACAGGGGTTTGCGAGCACAGAGCTTTGGAGCCTCTGCGCCACGGGGGCAGGTTGAGGGAGGCTTAAAAGCAAGGCTGGGTATTCCGAATAAAATTTTTTCCTCGACTGCAGTTACCGACTCCGTGTCGTAATTTTAGCGCTGCGTGTAGCACACCGCTACAATTGGTGACCCCAACGGTCCAAACGATTTTTGGACCAGAAATGACCGACGCCGCCTCTGTTCATGCGGTTTCGTTGAAACTGCCGGGTTTCTGGACACAGCGACCGAACCTATGGTTTCAGCAAGCTGAAGCCCAACTCCACGTTCGGCAGATCACCTCAGAAGACACCCGCTACTACTACGTGGTGAGCTCCCTCGACCAGGACACAGCAGCCTAGGCTGCGGAGTTCGTACAGTCGCCCCCGGCAGATGGCAAGTTCACGGAATTCAAAGCCCTGCTCCTCAGGACTTTTGGACACTCATGGCGCGAGCGGGCTGCCCGTTTACTGCACCTGGATGGCTTGGGAGACAGACCTCCATCGGCTTTAATGAATGAGATGTTGTCTCTGGCCGACGGACACACACCCTGCCACATGTTTGAGCAGGCATTCCTGGAGCAGCTGCCCGAGGGCATACGCCTGCTGCTGTCCGACGCGGATTTCAGTGACCCCCGGAAGGTGGCAGCCCGGGCGGACTTGCTGTGGAACACCAAGAAGGTGAACGGGGCGTCCATCGCACAGATCTCCCAGCAGCAAACCAGTCCAGGCCCTGCCGCAGAGCCCGCCAACCCCCGGCCCAGTGAACACTGGTGCTTCTACCACCAGCGGTGGGGCGCAGAAGCCCGCCGTTGTCGCCCGCCCAGCAAGTTCCCGGGAACCGCCAGGGCCAGCCGCCGCTGATGGCTACGGCGGCTGGCCATCGGGATAGCCTCCTGTATGTGTGGGACAAGCGGTCAGGACGCCGTTTTTTGGTTGACACCGGTGCTGAGGTTAGAGTCTTACCTCCGACGAGTTACGACACCCGCAGCAGGGCACCGGGTCCCCCCCGAGGGCCGCGAACGGCAGCACAGTAAGGACCTATGGCTCCCGCCAGGTGCAGCTGCAGTTCGGCTCCAGCCAGTTCACGTGGGACTTCACACTGGCCGCCGTAGCCCAACCGCTTCTGGGTGTGGATTTTTTGCGGGCTCACAGCCTACTGGTCGACCTGCCCAGGAAGAGACTGGTCCACGCCGAGACCTTTCAGACGTTCTCCCTGGGTGCAGCCCATTCGCCAGCCCCTCACCTCGGCTCCATCACGCTGTCCCACAACAACTTCACCAGGGTCCTGGCGGATTTTCCTTCGGTTCTGGCACCGCAGTTCACAGCGGCCATGCCCAGGCACGGCGTACAGCACCACATCCCGACCCAGGGACCACCCCTCCATGCCTGCGCTCGGCGGCTTCCCCCGGACAAGCTCCGACTGGCAAAGGAGGAGTTCAAGAGGATGGAGGAATTGGGGATCATCCGGCGGTCCGACAGCCCATGGGCCTCCCCCCTGCACATGGTGCCCAAAGGGACAGGGGGCTGGAGACCGTGCGGCGACTACCGCAGGCTGAACGAGGCTACCACACCGGACCGCTACCCTGTGCCGCACATTCAGGACTTTGTAGCAAACCTGCACGGCGCACGGATCTTCTCCAAGGTAGACCTCGTCCGAGGGTACCATCAAATCCCGATGCATCCGGACGACGTCCCCAAAATGGCTCTCATCACCCCTTTCGGCCTTTTCGAGTTCCTCCGCATGCCGTTCGGCCTGAAGAATGCCGCACAGATGTTCCAGCGGTTAATGGACGCGGTGGGACGGGACCTGGACTTTGCGTTCATCTATTTGGACGACATCCTCATAGCCAGCGGCAGTCGTCAGGAGCATCTGTCCCACCTTCGTCAACTCTGCGCCTGACTGAGTGTGTACGGTCTAACAATCAACCCCGCCAAATGCCAGTTCGGGCTCGACACCATCGACTTCCTGGGCCACAGGATTACTAAAGACGGGGCAACCCCTCTGCCCGCTAAGGTAGATGCGGTCCGCCACTTCCCCCGACCCACCACGATCAAAGGCCTTCAGGAATTCGTAGGTATGGTCAATTTCTACCACCGCTTCCTCCCTTCAGCTGCCCGGATCATGCGCCCCCTGTTCGCCCTGATGTCAGGTCAGAGCAAGGACATTACCTGGGACGAGGAGTCCTCCGCCGCTTTCGTTCAAACGAAGGAAGCTTTGGCGGACGCCGCAATGCTAGTGCACCCCAGAATGGACGTCCCTACCGCCCTCACAGTGGACGCATCTAACACGGCAGTCGGTGGGGTGCTGGAGCAGCTCATCGCAGGTCGCTGGCAACCCCTGGCGTTTTTCAGCAAACACCTACGGCCACCCGAGCTCAAGTACAGTGCTTTCGACCGGGAACTGTTGGCACTCTACCTGGCAATCCGGCATTTCAGGTACTTCCTAGAAGGTCGGCCCTTCACCGCGTTCACAGACCACAAACCGCTTACCTTTGCGTTTACGAAAGCGTCCGACCCCTGGTCGTCCCGCCAGCAACGCCATCTGTCCTACATCTCTGAATACACGACGGATATCTGGCACGTCTCGGGTAAGGACAATGTCGTGGCGGATGCGCTCTCTCGCCCTACCGTTCATGCCCTTTCCCAAGGGGTAGACTTTGAGGCGCTGGCAGAGGCACAGCAGGCGGATGAGGAGATTCCGAGTTACAGAACCGCAGTCTCCGGTCTGCAGCTCCAGGACCTCCCCGTGGGCCCGGGTGAGAGGACCCTACTCTGTGACGTCACCACCGGCCAGCCCCGTCCAGTCGTCCCGACAGCATGACGGCGCCGCGTTTTCGACTCCATTCATAACTTGGCGCATCCCTCCATCCGGGGATCCCGCAGCAATCCTGGGCAGACTACGCGAGAAGCTCGGTAACCTGGCCCCCATACCCACTTCACAGCAAGGGCGGCACCCGACCTGCGTACCCAAAGACCTACAGAACTGTAAGTTTGTGTTTGTACGAAGGGGCGGGCATCGGCCACCGCTGCAGCGGCCATACGAGGGGCCGTTTACTGTGCTCCAGAACAACGGGTCCACATTCGTGCTGGACGTTGGGGGGAGAGAGGAGGTTTTCACGGTGGACCGACTCAAACCGGCCCATGTGGACCTGGCGCAACCAGTCGAGTTTCCGGCACCGCGGCGCAGAGGCCGACCTCCCAAACAGGTTCCGGCCCAGACTGTGGACATTGGGGGGTGTATCGCCGGTTCTGGGGGGGGGGGAGTGTTATGTAGCGACCCATTTCCTGGCGCATCCGAACCGGATCACAATTAGCCAGCGTTCCGGCTAAGGGAGATAGCCTACGGGGGTTTGCGAGCACAGAGCTTTGGAGCCTCTGCGCCACGGGGGGGCAGGTTGAGGGAGGCTTAAAAGCAAGGCTGGGTACTCCGAATAAAGTTTTTTCTTCGACTGCAGTTACCGACTCCGTGTTGTAATTTTAGCGCTGCTTGTTGCACACGCTACAATACCATAGAATCTTCTTCCAGCTGAATTCAGAGTCTCCCATATGCCTTCTGGCCAACTCTAGCCGAGATTTCAGGTGAGGGTTTTCAAAAGTGGCTTTCTTTTTGCCACTCTCCCTGCGACTAGTGAAGCACCTGGGCAGCAGTTGTATGCATAGTCTTTTCCACCTCAGCCACTGAAGCTTGTAACACCTCCAGAGTTGTCATGGATCTCTCGATGGCCTCCCTCACTAGTCCCCTTCTTGCACAGTCACTCAGTATTCAGAGGATGGCCTGCTAAGGCAGATTTACAGCTGTGCCATATTCTTTTCATTTCTTGATGATTGATTTAACTGTACTCCAAAGATATTCAGCGACTTGGAAGTTTTCTGATATCCATCTCCTGACTTGTGCTTTTCAATAACCTTGTTGCAAAGTTGCTTGGAGTGTTCTTTTGTTTTCATTGTGTAGTTTTTGCCAGGATACTGACCCATCAGCAGTTGGACCTCCCAGATACAGGTGTATTTTTACTACAATCAATTGAGACATCTTTGCCATACACAGGCCTCCACTTAACAGATCTCCACTTAACTAATTCTGTGATTTCTCAAACCAATTGGCTACACCAGTGATAATTTGGTGTCTCATATTACAGGTGGTGAATACTTATGCAATCAATTATTTTGTGTTTTATATTGTTATAATTTATATCATTTTGCATAGATCTGTTTCCACCTTGACATGAAAGAGTCCTTTTCTGTTGGTCAGTCACAAAAGCCAGATTCAGTCCACTGTGATTCAATGTGTAAAACAATAAAACATGAAAACTTCCAAGAGGGTGAATAGTTTTTCTAGGCAATTAGCAGCAGCACTGTACATTACAGATGACAAAATAATTTATTTAGAGACAAGGCATGGAACAGGCCCTTCATTCCCAAAATCTAGCCAATCACAGGACAATTTACAATTTACAATTACAATTGGTCAATTTACAATGACAAATTAAACTACTAACTGCTACGTCTTTAGAATGTAGGAGGAAACTAGAGCACCCGAAGGAATCCATGTGGTCACAGGGAGGACGTACACGGCGTCTGTTTGTGATACGTAACTTACATGATAAAATAAACCAACCTAAACAAAGAGAGCTCCAGATCTAAAAGCACAATGAGGGAGACTGGGAATTCCCTGCCTTCCAGTCTGGTCCTTGTCATCCCGTGGTCACACAGCGCCTGGGGGTCACACCTTGATCAGTGGTCAGTTGTCAGCACCACCGGTGAGGCGTCCAAACGAAGATGAACACTATTAAACTTTCAGATATATTTTCTCTATCAGTCTCTCATGGGTGCAGGAGGGTTATGGGAGGCGATGGGAAAGGAGAAGGGGGGAGGAGGAGGGTTGGGAGAAGGGAAGGGAGGGGTTGGGGAAGGAGGGGAGAAGGGAAGGAGGAGGAGAGGCAGAGTGGTGTCACTCCATAGCCTCAGTGGAGGATGTTGAATTAAATGGTCTGGATGTCACAGTGAGGTGGGATTGGGGTGGGGATTAGGCTGACACTCTGACGTTCTGTAACCTTGGGTCAAACTTCTGCTGTTCCAGCGGGATGCACGGACCAAGGAGAGAGCGTTGGAGATCCTGGACAGCACCGTCAGCTCCACTGCACACTTGACCGCACCTCAGGTACAGGTCAGAGCTCAGTCCAGTAAAGGGCAGGACACCAGGAGCACAGCGCTGCGGGAAGGACATTGGGGGGGGGGGGGTGTCGCACCATGGGGCTGTGCTCACAGACTACTATGGTTTGTGGTTTAGGAGCATGAGTGAGTGAATGAGAGGGAGAGTGGAGGAGAGAGAGATGAAGGTTGTGGAAGGGATGGACAGAAAGACATAGATGGAGAGAGAGGAAGAGGAGGAACAAGAGAGGAATGAATGAATTAGACAAAAATGAGAGACTCATAGAGATTCGGGAGGTGAGAGAGAAACTGAAAGAGGGGAGGAGAGGGGGAAAGAACAAAAGGACAGTATTCACAACAGGGTTCCAGCCTGTTATTCAGAGCCTGTTATTCATTAGCCAGTGTTCACAGCATTTAAATATGCTTATCGTCATTGTTCAAAGTTCAAAGTAGATTAATTATCAAAGTACATATACGTTACCACATTCTATCCTGAGATTCATTTTCTTGAGGGCATTCACAATAAAAACTGGGAAACAATAAAACTCCACAAATCATTGATGCAAACAGCAAATGAGCAAAAGACAACACTCTGCAAATAGAATATAAAAAGTAACAATACACAAATAAGTAATAAATAGTGAGAGCCTGAGTTGTAGAGTCCTGGAAGTAAATCCAGATGTTGTGGAATTAGTTTCGTGATGGGGAGTGAGCAGTTCAATGGTGTTTGATGAAGAATTGAGATTTGCTTTTATTTCTGCCCCAGGACACGGAGAGGCAGAAGACGAGCCAGATCCCACAGGAAGTTTCACCAGTAATGCCCGTTGGAGAGGTGGAGGAGTGTGACCCGGTGTATGCCAACCTGCAGGAACTGCCCGGCAGTGGGGGCCCTGTTCGCAGGGAGGAGACGGTCGTATAAGCAGAGTTACACTTCCAGTCAGTTAAGCCAGCCTGAGGGGTCACAGCGCTGGTGGGTGGGGGGGGGAGGTGATGTTGGGGAGAGAGGCTTCTGGTTCTCCGGGAGATGGCCAGTGCTGGAGGGAACATTGCAGCCAACTACACAGCAGGATCCCACAGAGCACTGGGTCCCACAGACCCAGGTTACCACCTACGTTCTAATCATGTTCATTCCTATCAAGGGAAACTGGAGACTCGCTGATTCAGACAAATAAAATCGCATTGCTTCTATTCGGGGGTGAGGGTGCGCAGAGAAGAGATGGCATCACTCAGGGAATGCCGCTCGGGGGTGGGGGGAACTGGTGAGGGGGGAGTATAATGGGAGGGGCGGGAGGGTGCACCACGCTGTGGAAAGGGTGGGGAGGAGGGAGCACTGTGTTGTGGGAGGGGCGGTAAGGAGGGTGCATCGTGCTGTGAGAGGGACTCTGAGGAGGGAGAGACACTCTGTGGGTGGGGCAGTGCTGCGGAAGGGGAGGTAGCCATTTCCAGGGAGCTCAATATTTTCGAACAAGCCACAAACATGGGAAGAAGGTGTGGCATTTCCTCAGGAGTGGAGCTCTCTCAGCTTCGCCATGTTGGAATCAACATCTGGAGATCTCCTTCTGACCAAGATCAGTGACATTTGGCAGTACAACATCGACAAATAGCAAAGGTTTGACATCCTCAATGAGATCCCTTACTATGAAAAGGCAACTTGCTTTAGTTTGACTAACTATTTTCTGATCGAATAAGCAATAGTGGCAAAGACAGGTGTTGTTGGCATTGAAGGACACGGAAAGGGAACGAGGTATTGCACTCGTAACTGAAGAATGAAAGCTGGGCATTTCTAAAATAGAACTTGTCAAGCTATTGTTAATGATAGATCATGGAAAAGGAAAGATGAGAAGAGGGCATTGCACTGTGAGAGGGGTGGGGAGGAGGGAGAAACTCGTTGTGGGAAGACAGGTGAAGAGGGAGCACTTCACTTTGTGAGGGCAGATGAGGGGGGAGCGCTGCGTTGTGGGAAGACAGTTGAGAATGGGCAACTGTCCTGTGGTAGGGGAGTTGAGGAGGGAGCACTGAACTTTGTGAGGGCAGGTGAGGAGGGAGTGTCATGCTGTGGGATGGGAATTAAGGAGTTTTGATGAAACTTCTGACAGTGCATCACTGTTGGGAAGAAGGACCTTGGTTCCATCAGCTGAGGGGTGGGGAGCTGTAGCCAGTATTCATCGGTCTACTTAGAGATGGCTTGGGTCACCCTCGCTGCTGTGGACTCTCTACCATATTCCCCACGTGACAAAAGTGAGCAGACTTCAAAATATCTGAGTGTCAGGGGTGGGGTGTGAGAATTAGGGATAAATTCGGGGTGCCCCAGAGGGCCGCTGGGTCTCTGTACTGAACTCTGCCAGGTTTCCTCCTCATGCTGGTGTCACAGACAGAAACACATTGAACTGAGGAGGACAGAGACCATGTGGGGGTGGGGAGTGGGTGCAACGAGTGAGTGGGCTCAGACTCTACAGCTTCAATATAGTTTGAGACAATCGACTTCAAGTTTGTCAGAAATAAAAAGGAAGACAAAGATTTTTTTGGTAAAATAATGATATGTTTTGAATACAGACTTTTTTACCCAGGGTTAGGGTATCAATGTTCAGTTTTTGTCGCCTTGCTGTAGGAAAGAGTGAAGATGAGTGTTCTGAGGAAATTGTCAGGACTCGAAGGACTGAGTTATGGAGAGAGGATGAACAGGCTGAAATTTGGAGCACTGGAGAATGAGGTGTACAGAAGTATGAGGGGTACAGGTAGGGTGAATGCACGGTTTAAGATGCCGAGAGAGATTTATTAAGAACTCCGGGGGGTCATCTTTTCACCTCAAGTCTGATCTGTGTGTGAAACAAACTTCCAGAGGAAGGGATTGAAGCAAAGATGCCTGGACAGGTGCATGGACAGAGGGATATGGGCTAAAGGTTGCTTGGATGGTACTCTTTGTTGGCATGGACCAGGTGGGGGGAAGGGCCGGTTTCCGACCTTGTGACTCGATGGAAGTTGTCATAGTTCACTGTGCACAGGTTACTGATGGTTACAACGCAGGTACTCTAGGCACGTGAAGGGAAAAACTGCATTGGCACTAATTGTATGGGGGTCCAAGTTCAAGGGCAGAGATATCTTGCCAAACTCATACGTGGCCCTCAAACATTGATCAGTTTCTCTTTCCCAAGAAAGTGCCTGGACAATTGGAATATTGCAGCCAGCTCTGGGCTCCGTTTAAAGGGGAGTCTACTCACGGGGTGGTGGGGGCTCAGACACTGCCTGTGTTCAGTGATAGTACTGATTGGTTGGATAGTAATGGAATTGGAGGACATGGAGTTATGGGAGGGAAGTGACGATCAGGTCAATGATCAGTCACATTAATTGAATAATTGAATAGTGGAACAGAGACGGTCCTGTCCTGATATTATGGGTTATGTGGTTTTCCGCTGCTGTAGTTCACCCACTTCAAGGTTCGACCTATTGTCCGCTCAGAGATGTTTTCCTGAACACCACTGTTGTAACGTGGTTATTACAGCTACTGTCGCCTTCCTGTCTGCTGAATCAGTCTGCACATTCTTCTCTGAGTCTCATTAACAAGGCATTTTCCCACAAAATTGCAGCTCACCAATTTTTAGTTTTTGTTTGTTTTTACACCACATGCAGGTCCAATTTATGTGGTTTTGGGAACTGTGTGATTCTTTAATGTCAAAGTCAAAGCACACATGGGCTGGATGGCGAGGGGTCTTTGATGATGAATGTTGGTTTCTTTTGGCAGCACTCCATGTAAACGTGCCCGTTGGTGTGTGATTAATCACAGCATTGAGAGATGTTGCCTCTTGCTGAGAGTTTGCAATTGCTTATTGATGGACAGACCACTCTTGTGTGACCAGAAGTGTCAACCACGCATATGGGGAACATCTGAGGTTGCCCAGGGGCACCTTGTCTTGCCTGTTGCACCCTGTCCAGTCCCATCCAAGGGAAGTGGGTGTGGGTGGATAGGTGTGGAAAACTGGGTGAGTTGCATTGATCTGGGTTCAGAAGCCAGGTTGATCACTTCCAAGGGAGTGGATCTTGAGCAACGTCCATTTCCACATCACTTTGCTCAGTGTCAGTATCTCTGCAGTTGGACGGCTACCCTGTCCCATATTTTGCCAGGAATGGTCCCACCAAAGCTTTGATTTCCAGTGATGAGACATCAAAAGTTATTGTCGGAGATTATGATGTGCTGGAGATAACACATGAAGTCAAGGTGGGCTGGCTGATGGGAAGAAAGTGGAAGACTAACTAATCTGGTGAGGAAGATGTGATGAATGGTGTGCCACAAAGGGCAGTGCTGCAGCCTCGGATTTTCACATCAGAGCCAAAGCAAAAACTAAAACATTTGCTGCCACCTTCAGCCAGAAGGGCCGAGCAAGTGATCCACCTTGTCTTCCTGCAGTGGTCCCCAGCACGATGGACACCCGTCCCAGCAGGTGATCTACTTCACCCCCATGTGGTGGTCCCAGGCACGATGGACACCCGTCCCAGCAGGTGATCTACTTCACCCCCTGCAGTGGTCCCCAGCACGATGGACACCCGTCCCAGCAGGTGATCTACTTCACCCCCTGCAGTGGTCCCCAGCACGATGGACACCCGTCCCAGCAGGTGATCTACTTCACCCTCCTGCAGTGGTCCCCAGCACGATGGACACCCGTCCCAGCAGGTGATCTACTTCACCCCCCTGCAGTGGTCCCCAGCACGATGGACACCTGTCCCAGCAGGTGATCCACTTCACCCCCTGCAGTGGTCCCCAGCACGATGGACACCCGTCCCAGCAGGTGATCTACTTCACCCCCCTGCAGTGGTCCCAGGCACGATGGACACCCGTCCCAGCAGGTGATCTACTTCACCCCCTGCAGTGGTCCCCAGCACGATGGACACCCGTCCCAGCAGGTGATCCACTTCACCCCCTGCAGTGGTCCCCAGCACGATGGACACCCGTCCCAGCAGGTGATCTACTTCACCCTCCTGCAGTGGTCCCCAGCACGATGGACACCCGTCCCAGCAGGTGATCTACTTCACCCCCTGCAGTGGTCCCCAGCACGATGGACACCCGTCCCAGCAGGTGATCTACTTCACCCTCCTGCAGTGGTCCCAGGCACGATGGACACAAGTCCTAGCAGATGATCTACTTCACCCCCATGTGGTGGTCCCCGGCACGATGGACACCCGTCCCAGCAGGTGATCTACTTCACCCTCCTGCAGTGGTCCCCAGCACGATGGACACCCGTCCCAGCAGGTGATCTACTTCACCCCCCTGTGGTGGTCCCCGGCACGATGGACACCCGTCCCAGCAGGTGATCTACTTCACCCCCCTGCCGTGGTCCCCAGCACGATGGACACCCGTCCCAGCAGGTGATCTACTTCACCCCCCTGTGGTGGTCCCCGGCACGATGGACACCCGTCCCAGCAGGTGATCTACTTCACCCTCCTGCAGTGGTCCCCAGCACGATGGACACCCGTCCCAGCAGGTGATCTACTTCACCCCCCTGCCGTGGTCCCCAGCACGATGGACACCCGTCCCAGCAGGTGATCTACTTCACCCCCCTGCGGTGGTCCCCAGCACGATGGACACCCGTCCCAGCAGGTGATCTACTTCACCCTCCTGCAGTGGTCCCCAGCACGATGGACACCCGTCCCAGCAGGTGATCTACTTCACCCCCCTGCAGTGGTCCCAGGCACGATGGACACCCGTACCAGCAGGTGATCTACTTCACCCCCCTGCAGTGGTCCCAGGCACGATGGACACCCGTCCCAGCAGGTGATCTACTTCACCCTCCTGCAGTGGTCCCCAGCACGATGGACACCCGTCCCAGCAGGTGATCTACTTCACCCCCCTGCAGTGGTCCCAGGCACGATGGACACCCGTCCCAGCAGGTGATCTACTTCACCCCCTGCAGTGGTCCCCAGCACGATGGACACCCGTCCCAGCAGGTGATCCACTTCACCCCCTGCAGTGGTCCCCAGCACGATGGACACCCGTCCCAGCAGGTGATCCACTTCACCCCCTGCAGTGGTCCCCAGCACGATGGACACCCGTCCCAGCAGGTGATCTACTTCACCCTCCTGCAGTGGTCCCCAGCACGATGGACACCCGTCCCAGCAGGTGATCTACTTCACCCCCTGCAGTGGTCCCCAGCACGATGGACACCCGTCCCAGCAGGTGATCTACTTCACCCTCCTGCAGTGGTCCCCAGCACGATGGACACCCGTCCCAGCAGGTGATCTACTTCACCCCCTGCAGTGGTCCCCAGCACGATGGACACCCGTCCCAGCAGGTGATCTACTTCACCCTCCTGCAGTGGTCCCAGGCACGATGGACACAAGTCCTAGCAGATGATCTACTTCACCCCCATGTGGTGGTCCCCGGCACGATGGACACCCGTCCCAGCAGGTGATCTACTTCACCCTCCTGCAGTGGTCCCCAGCACGATGGACACCCGTCCCAGCAGGTGATCTACTTCACCCCCCTGTGGTGGTCCCCGGCACGATGGACACCCGTCCCAGCAGGTGATCTACTTCACCCCCCTGCCGTGGTCCCCAGCACGATGGACACCCGTCCCAGCAGGTGATCTACTTCACCCCCCTGTGGTGGTCCCCGGCACGATGGACACCCGTCCCAGCAGGTGATCTACTTCACCCTCCTGCAGTGGTCCCCAGCACGATGGACACCCGTCCCAGCAGGTGATCTACTTCACCCTCCTGCAGTGGTCCCCAGCACGATGGACACCCGTCCCAGCAGGTGATCTACTTCACCCCCCTGCGGTGGTCCCCAGCACGATGGACACCCGTCCCAGCAGGTGATCTACTTCACCCTCCTGCAGTGGTCCCCAGCACGATGGACACCCGTCCCAGCAGGTGATCTACTTCACCCCCCTGCAGTGGTCCCAGGCACGATGGACACCCGTCCCAGCAGGTGATCTACTTCACCCCCCTGCAGTGGTCCCAGGCACGATGGACACCCGTCCCAGCAGGTGATCTACTTCACCCTCCTGCAGTGGTCCCCAGCACGATGGACACCCGTCCCAGCAGGTGATCTACTTCACCCCCCTGCAGTGGTCCCAGGCACGATGGACACCCGTCCCAGCAGGTGATCTACTTCACCCCCTGCAGTGGTCCCCAGCACGATGGACACCCGTCCCAGCAGGTGATCCACTTCACCCCCTGCAGTGGTCCCAGGCACGATGGACACCCGTCCCAGCAGGTGATCTACTTCACCCCCTGCAGTGGTCCCCAGCACGATGGACACCCGTCCCAGCAGGTGATCTACTTCACCCCCCTGCGGTGGTCCCCAGCACAATGGACACCCGTCCCAGCAGGTGATCTACTTCACCCCCTGCAGTGGTCCCCAGCACGATGGACACCCGTCCCAGCAGGTGATCTACTTCACCCTCCTGCAGTGGTCCCAGGCACGATGGACACAAGTCCTAGCAGATGATCTACTTCACCCCCATGTGGTGGTCCCCGGCACGATGGACACCCGTCCCAGCAGGTGATCTACTTCACCCTCCTGCAGTGGTCCCCAGCACGATGGACACCCGTCCCAGCAGGTGATCTACTTCACCCTCCTGCAGTGGTCCCCAGCACGATGGACACCCGTCCCAGCAGGTGATCTACTTCACCCCCCTGCGGTGGTCCCCAGCACGATGGACACCCGTCCCAGCAGGTGATCTACTTCACCCTCCTGCAGTGGTCCCCAGCACGATGGACACCCGTCCCAGCAGGTGATCTACTTCACCCCCCTGCAGTGGTCCCCAGCACGATGGACACCCGTCCCAGCAGGTGATCTACTTCACCCCCCTGTGGTGGTCCCCGGCACGATGGACACCTGTCCCAGCAGGTGATCTACTTCACCCCCCTGCAGTGGTCCCCAGCACGATGGACACCCGTCCCAGCAGGTGATCTACTTCACCCCCCTGCAGTGGTCCCCAGCACGATGGACACCCGTCCCAGCAGGTGATCTACTTCACCCCCCTGCAGTGGTCCCCAGCACGATGGACACCCGTCCCAGCAGGTGATCCACTTCACCATCCTGCAGTGGTCCCAGGCACGATGGACACCCGTCCCAGCAGGTGATCTACTTCACCCCCCTGCAGTGGTCCCCAGCACGATGGACACCCGTCCCAGCAGGTGATCTACTTCACCCCCCTGCAGTGGTCCCCAGCACGATGGACACCCGTCCCAGCAGGTGATCCACTTCACCCTCCTGCAGTGGTCCCCAGCACGATGGACACCCATCTTCTGCCAGTTTAGTTGACTCCACAATATCAACAAGAGATGACACTGGGTACAGGAAGGACCATGGTTCCTGATGACATTCTGGCAGTGGTACTGATGCCCTGTGATCCAGAGCCTGCCACCTCCTTAGCCAGACTGTTCCAGGGCAGCTACGTCACTGGCAACTATCCAACAAACTGCCTGAGTAGATCCTATCCACATTGAACAGGACACGTCTAACCCGGCCAGTTGCTCGGCAACAACCTGCTCACAGAAGCTGTTCCACTAAAGTCACCACAGCTGGGATCCAAACACAGACAGAGAACCAAACTCCCAGGGTGAGGTGGCATTCACTACCCTTGTCATCATGGCCACATTTGATCCAGTGTGGCATCAGGGGCCCTGGTTACACTGGAATCCTCACTGCTCAGAATCATCCAAGGCCAAGGGAGAGAGAGTGGACATGCAGATGATGTTTGCAATAGTGGGAGAGTCTCAGACCAGAGGGCTCAGCCTCGGAACAGGACGCCCTTTTGAACAGAGATGAGGAGGAGGAATTCCATTAACTATACAGTGGTGAATTTATGGAATTGATTGCCACAGACGGCCATAGAGCCCAAGTCATTGGGTATATTTAAAGAGGAGATTGATGGGAACTGAATTAGAGAGGGTGCCAAAGGCTATGGGGAGAGGGAGGAGATTGGGGTTGAGAGGGAAAATTAATCAGCCATGAATGAATGAAGGAAAAACATGATGGGCTGAATGGTAAAATTCTGCTGCTCAGCCTTATGGTCTATCACATCACGGTGGTGAGAGATGAATCATTTCAGTTACAGGATGTCCCCACAGGGATTCCACAGGATGGTGTCCTGGGCTCAAACATCTTCACTGCTTCATCATTGACCTTCCATCCATCAGAGGGTCAGAGCTGATAAATGCACCGTGTTCACCATTCACAACTCCCCAGGTAATGGAGCAGTCCACAGCCAAACGCTGGACAACACGCAGCCTGGGCTGATGTGTGGTGCCCGTGTCATTTGCCATCTAAGCGCCAGGCAGTACCGACATCCAACAAGGGAAATTCAACCATTTCTCTGACATTGAGTAGCATTGCTGTCATGGCATCCTCCACCGTCAATCCCCTGGGGTGGGGAAGGCAGCTCACAACCACATTCTCAATGACAATTATGGATGGGGATTAAATGCCATTTCAGCCTGTGAAGCTCACTTCCTCTGAGTGAATAATAAATGTTATTTTTTACATTTTATGTCAGTGATGTGAAGGAGAGCACTGAAGTTCTTGTTACTAATTTCACGATGGCCCTGTGATTGTAATTGGTATCTGGTTTATTATTGTACAAGGATACAGTGAAAAGCTTCGTTTACATGCCAGCCATTCAGATCATTCCATACATCAGAACATCAAGGTAGTATTAAAGAAAAAACAATTACAGAATGCAGAATAAATGCTACAGCTGCTGAGAAAGTGCAGTGGAAGCAGACAATAAAGTGAAGGGCCATGGCGAGGAACATTCGGAGATCTGTTCTTTGTACAAAAGGCCCATTCAGGAGAATCTGAAGGTGGGTTAGAACTCACCCCATCGGTCTATAGAGAGATGAGTTGAGCTCCAAGCATCCTAGATATTCAACCCCATTCGGGACAGGGATTGCACCCGAGTGTTCCCCAAAACTGTCAGGTGACAAGTGGCATTTGTCCAATGTGATGCCAGGAAATGACCACCTACAACCAGAGAGAGTCTGACCTGCTACCCCTTGCATCAGTGATGGCCCCACATTCAACGCCCCTCAGGATGTTCACGGCGAGGTCATCATCACTTACCGTACCCTGAACATTCTGGGGGTGATCACCAGACACTCATCTTGACCATCCACATATGGTGACGTTGGTCTGGGACTGTTACCCTGTGGAGAGTCTCTCACTTCCTGATCCCAAAGCCACTGTCAACTGGACACAGGAGTGCAATTGAATACTCTCTGCAAGACTACATGAGAGTAGCTACAACGTTCAAGACTCTCTCCACTGGTGCTGGAATCTGATCAGTAATAAAGGTGATAATGGGAACCATTGGGGGAAGGGGAAAGGCAAATGGAACCAGTGTTAGATGGGGAGGAGGGGACGGAGAGTCAGGGAGTGAAACGGGTGGGTGGATGGGTGAAGGAAGGATGTGGGCGTCAGGGGAAGGAGGACAAAATAGGACGGGAGAGGGATTGGAAGGTGATAGAGTTACCTGTAGATGGAATATGCATGGGGAGAATATGAGGTGGTGTTCCTTGAGTTTCCTCCGGACTTTGAATTTGCCTCCCCCTCTCCTATCCAGCTCACTCCGCCTATCATCCAAACCCTCTCCCACCATCCCACCAAATACACCAACATGCCACTCACCCTCAATACTCTCTCCCCTTCACTGTCAGTCCCAAAACATTGACAGTTCCTTCCACAATCCCTCCCCTGGGGTACCTGCACAGAGTAATGTACTCAGACTCCGGATGAAATAGAGCCGGTAGTTGCCTCCTTCCTCATTGCTTCAACATGTTGGGTCCAGAACAGATCCTCAGAGATGTTGATGCCCGGGAACTTGAAGCCTTTCCACCGCTGACCCCAGGATGAGGACTGGAGTGTGTTCTCCCGACTTCCCCTTCCTGAAGTTCACAGTCAGTTCCTTGGACTTGCTGAGGCTGAGTGTAAGATTGTTGTTGTGAGACCATGTGGAGGGTCTCACTGTGAAATGGGAGACATACGACCACCTCTCAGAGTACAAAGGATATTTTGCACCAGCACACTGTCCTCACTTCCCCACACACCCTCTCCACTCCCCCTGCCCCTCTCACCTCCTACTCCATTTGTTCATCTTTCTCCTTCCCCACTCCAACTACACTCCACTCCCCACACAAACAGACCCTTCACACACTCACCTATTCATAAATCAGAAACTCACAGACACAAAACATGGAAAAACACACACAAAGCACAGAGACACACAGACTAACGCACACAAATACAGAAACATACAGACACAAAACACGGAAAAACACAGATAAAACACAGAGACACACACACTAACACACACAAATACAGAAACAGAAATAAAGAAACTCACACACATATGCAGAAAACACAGAAAACCTCTCAGAAACACAGACACAAACTCCGAAAAACATACACACATACAGACAGAAACCTCTCCCCACCCCTTCACCACATACAGCCACACACACAGAACACAGAAAGAAACACACTGACACAGAAGCATGCAGACAAAACACACACACCCATACAACACACGCACATACACACAGATACATGCACAAATGCAGAAACACACACAGAAAGGCATACAAACACACAAACACATACAGAGAAACCCAGTCACAGAAACACACAGAATTGCACACACACATACACACAAACTCAAATGCACACACAGAAACAAGGAAGCAGACACACACACACACACACACAAATTCACAGACACAGAAACACACACACAGAAAGTTACACTTGCACACATACAACGCACAAACACACAAACTCACAGACACAGAAACAAGCACACATAAAGCACAGAAACACATACACAATCACACACACAAAATGCAGAAACACAAACACACAAGCCACATATATGAACTCACACACACAGAAAATCATCAGGACATACATGAACTCACACGCAGACACACTTGAGAACAAACTCACATAGACCACATAAAACATGGAAATGCACCAACACATAGAAACACCCAAGAACAGTGTCTCATTAACGCAGATGCACACACCCACCATACATACACACACACAACCAGGCTTACACTCACACCCTCAAGCACACACAGAGAAATGCAGATGAACACATACACACAACTCAGATACACACAAACATATATGCGTACATGCAGATCCACACACACAGAAACAGATACATAAACTCACAGACGCATTTACACACACGTAAACTCAGACACCCCATAAGTACATAAATGCACACACACATTAATACACAAACAGAAACATACAAACATTTACGAATAAAACACAGAAACACACAAACATACACAGACACAAAAAGTCAGACTCAAAGAAATATACACACAGATACAGACACACAAACACATCGCAAAAAAGTACAATCACACAGGAAAGCACAGACAGAAACACACACTCATACTCAAAACAAAAACACCCACTCACACACGCATATTCTCACTCACAGAAACACCCACTCACACAAACCAACACAGAAGCACACAATTATGAACACAGACACAAAAGCACACACTCACTGAAGACACATGAACACACACTTACAGAACACACACAGAGATCATACAACACACACAGAAACACTCAAACACACACAAACTTTCACACACAAGCATTCACACACATATACACATACACCACATAAAACATGGAACATAAACACAGAAATACACACAGACAGAAACACACAAACACAGTAGCAGACAAACAGAAACACTCACTCACAGAGAGAAATTCACACTCATACAGAGAAACAGAAAAAGACACAGAGAAACACAGAAAGAAACACATTCTCACACATACCCCAGAAATACAGAACACACACAGAAACACATAAACATACACACAGGAATACACATGAACAAACAGATAGAAACCCAGACTCATAGAAACAGACACACACTCAGAAATAAATGCTCTCTCTCTCTCACACACACACACAGAGTTAAAAATGTGGGTTATGACTGAAGAAACAACAGCTGGAGTCACTTAAAAGTTTAGTGCAGTGGCGTTTAGTAGCTGCGTCAAAAATCAAACATGCAAAGTTTTGAATATAGTGAAAAGAAAAATGCCACAATGTAGTTATAATTCATTACAAAATAAACAGAATTATCTACGTTAATTACAGTACCCAAACAGTATATACACCCTTACACAAACCCATCACTGAAGAAATGGAATATTCTGCCATGTATGGTGGGAAAGGCACCATAACACCAATTGGAACACATCAGCTTGTTTAGGAACCAAAGTATTAAATACACCAGGGAAGACAGTGAGACAGGTACACTCACCGTAATGACAGCAGAGTGACGAGACAATGCTCGTGAGTGAAGGAGTGCTGTCCGTCCCACGCACGCGCGCGTGCGCGCACACACACACACGCGCGCGCGCGCAGAAACACAAATTCACATAGGAGCGCACACATACACAGAAACACACACTCACCCACACGGTAAAAGAAGCGCACACAGAGACACAAACCCCCTGAAACACACACACGCACACACAGATACATCAAAACATGTACAAGAACACACAGACAGAAACACACATACACGCTCGCGCAGAAACACCATCTCACATAGGAACACATACATACGCAGAAACACACACTCACTCACACGGAAAAAGAAGTGCACTCACACACACACAGAAGTACAGATAGATCAAAACGCGTACAAAAGACACAAAGCCAGAAACACTTGCGCGCGCACACATACGAAGAAACAAAAAGTCACAACAGACACACTGTTGGAGTATTGCCCACAGTGAAGACAACAGATTCCGGCATTCTTTGAGAAAAGAAGGTGTGAGTATTCAGACAGTCTGGGGCAGGGTTGTGGGATTGGCCCACTGTTAAAGATCTAATACTGAGGGAGGGTCACAGAACAGAACAACCAGCCAGCTGTCAGAATGGCAGTACTGAGGGAGAACCCAAGTGAGGGAGAGCATTAGAACCTAATCTCGATCAGTGTGTTGTGATTAGAGGGAGGGTTACTGAGGGAAGGGTATAAATAATGAATGGCAGGGCCGCACATAACATTGGGGAATAGAATTTCTGCAGTCAAAGTTGTTTTTATACATTTATAGATTCAGCATGGTAAGACCCTACCGGTCCTACAAGCCCACGTGACCCACGTGACCAATTACCGTGCCGCACTGAAGTAAAAGGTTTGAAGAAGGGCCGTGGGATGTTTGCTGTCATTGCTGAGGAACAGAGTATACAAGCAGAGAAGTTATGCTGCAACTATGTAAAACATTGGCTCAGTCACAACTGCTTTCAATTCGAGTCACCACACCATGGGATTGTACAGGAAAAGGTGCAGAGGAGATTCACAAGGATGTTGGAGGCACAATGCAGATTGCTGTGGATTCTGGAAATATGGAGCCTTGCGCAAAATACTGGAGGAACTCCTCAGTTCAGGCAGGATTTATGGAAGAAAACAGACTGTGGGCACTTTGGGCCGAACCCATCCAAAGATAGATGCTGCCTGACCTATTGATTCCTTTCAGCTCCCTTCTGTGTTGCTCTACAAGTATGTTGTAAGGTGCGGAATTAGGTGTAGAATTGTTATTTTTCCTTCATTTTCTTCAGATTTCACTTTCCTATGCTTGCCTGCAATTTTCTTATTTACCTGTATGTGTAACTGTTGAGTGAATTTTCAGCAATTGGTTCTGTATTTTCTGGATGTTTTCCTGCAGCCCATACCACCCCACAACCAGACTGTTTCACAACAGAATGTTTCACAATTCGAGATTATTTTTTGTTGAAGATGACCACAACTTCATTGTTTTCTTTCTTCATATGCTCATTCTTTGTTCCTGTAAAAATTAATAAAACAACATAACCACCAAGTTTTCTGCCTCATTAGTGACTTCTGAAGGACCTCTGGATAAATATCACCAGATCTAACAAGGGATTGGAGCTTTTTGATGAAGAGAAGAGACTGGATCGGCTGCAATAGTTTTCCTTGGAGCAGATGAGGTGGATGGGGACCATGACAGAGGGAATGAAAGCTATGTGGATCACAGACTATTCTTCACGGGGAATAAGGAAACTGTTCCTCAAAGCACTGGTATCTAAAACCTGAGGGCCAAGGTTTGGGCTAAGATGTTAGAGGCTTGGAGAGGTGCTAAGGAAGAACATTTTGGCCCTGAGAGTGGTTGGATTATGGAAAGTACTGCCTGAGGGGTGCTGGATGTGGGTACTTCCACAACATTTCAGTATCCGACAAGCTCTGGAACTGCAAGGCAGAGAGGGTTATGGACCAAGTGTTAGATGAGTACAGATTGGAAGTTAACAGTTGGTATGGACATTGAGGGCCTTTCTGCTGTGCTGACCCTATAAACCTGTGGCATTGCTGGATGGACAACACTCATGGAACACTACACTATCCATCACGTTGGAGAGACAGTAATGAAGGAGCATTGGCAGTGGGCAATGCTGAGGAAGAGCTTGTAATCTAAACAACAGTCCTCAGGGTGCCGGGCAATAGTTCTTACCTGGATTATTGTGGAGCTTTCATTGGTTCTGCCACCTTGACTCCCCCACGACTCATTGAGACCATTTCATACAAATGCTCTGACACAAGCCTTTCTGCTTTTTCTGCTGAACTAGGGTTGAGGACAACATTAGTCAGACAGGGAGCAATGAGAGAGGCCGAGGTCGGGGTGGGGAGGAGAGAATACTGTTCCCCAGGAAAGGGTGACATTTTGGTGACTGCGACACACACAGTGAGCAATTCCACCCTGGGTGAGTCTAGTAGTGATCACTGCCAGTGAGAGTCTCCAATCAGCCCTGCTCTCCCCTGTCCTACCCCCATGGCCTTGCACATTTTCCCATTATTCTGGTCCTGTTGATTGGGAAGTTCCTGCTGCACCTGGTCTCACTGCCCTTTAATGCTGCCCATCCCAGATCACAACAACCTGTCCCGTCCCCTCCCCTTTCCCTCTAGACATCTCACTGATCACCTCCAGTCAAAGACTCCCCAGTTTCTAATGCTCCTCCCTCCAGAAACACCCCCTCCTGATTGACTCTGTCCAACCCGGCCTCTTTCTAGGAAGGATGTGAAAAATCTAGAGAGGGTGCAGAGGAGATTTACCAGGATGTTGTCTGGACTTCAAGACATCTCCTATGAGGGTAGGTTGAGCGAGCTCGGGCCTTTTTGTTGAGTGTGAAGGAATGTGAGAGGTGACTTGGTAGAGGTATATAAGATGATGAGGTATAGACAGAGTAGACAGTCAGAGACTTTTCCCCTGGGCAGAAATGGGTAATACCAGGGGCATAATTTTAAGGTGATGGGAGGAATGTAGGGTGGTTGGTGAGAAACTCACTGCCAGGGTGGTGGTAGACCCAGATACATCAGGGACGTTTGAGAGACCCTTAGATAGGCTCATGGATGACAGGAACATGGACAGCTTTATGAGATGGAAAGTTTAGAACATTGTAGGCTGAGGGTCGGTAAGGTGCCGCAATTCACTATGTCCTGTGTAACCTCTCATGATTTTTAATGCCTTCATTCAATCTCCCATTGACCTGTTCTGGGGAACACAGCCTCTCTGCAGGAGAACTGCACATCTCTGGGAGTCATCTGGGAAATATCCTCCCTCCCTGACCTTCTCCAGGGTTGGGTCTCACTTCCTGAAGTGTGACTGGTCAGAGTTTATAAAAGGGAAGAAAAGTAGGTAGATTCGAGAATCCTGATGTTGATGAATCTCTGAGTGAGGGAGTGCAGGGTGTGAAGCACAAACTCTAATGTGTTTGTTGAAAATCCCTTAGTATTGATTGACATTGAAACAGGAACTCCACATTCCCCACTTCACACTCCATGTGCAGCAATATACCGTTTTGTTGGGGACACCTTGGACTGGAGATACTGGAATCTGGGGCAACACTTCAAAACGTTGGATGGGGTAGTGAGCTGGCAGAGGATAGCTGGATGGAGGTGAGAGAGCTGAAAGGCAGATGGGCAAGGGTTGGAATGGATCTGGAGCAAAGGTGGGGCATGACTAAAGACGGATGATAATGGACTCTGATTTGAGAGGAAGGTGAAGAGGGAGCTAGTGGGAGGAATGTGTAGGTGATGGGCAGGTAGATAGGATGGGAGGGGGGGCCATGTGGACTAGGAAGAGAGAGGAAAGGGATAGAGAGAAGGAGCAGTTACCAGAAGCTGGGGAATTCAGTACCTGTGCCACTGGGTTGGAGAGTATCAACATGGAATACAAGCTACTGTTCCTCTGATTTCCATTTACCTCAACCTGGCAGTTGAAGAGGTCAAGGACAGATATGTCAGTGGGGGAATGGGAAAGAGAATGAGGATGTCTGGCCACTGAGAAATCCAGGCAGCGATGGTGGACAAAGTGAAGGTGCTTTGTGAAGTGCCATCCAACCTGTATTTAGCCTCACTGATGTAGAGGAGGCCAAACCAAGAGCACGGGATACAATGAGTAACGCCGGGGGACTGTGAAAGGCTGCCTCACCGAGAAGGGCTGTTTTGTACCCCAGATGGTGATGAGGCAGGGGGTGTAAATGCAGGTGTCACACTCTCTATGATAACAGAAGAGTGTGTCTAGAGAGGGATGCGCAGACCAGGGAGTTAAGAGAGGGTGATCCCTGTAGAAAGCAGAGAGGGGAGAAGGGGGAAGGAGAAGATGTAGATGATGATTGGATCCCATTGTATCTGGCAGAAGTTACAAAGAATGATATGTTGGACATATAGACTAGTTGGTGTAGGTGAGGACCAGGCTAACTGTTCTCTGTGGGTGGGGGGTGGAATTGGATGAGAGCAGAAGTAGAGATGCCAATAAGAGCTGCATCAATAATAAAGCAGGTGGGGAAGAAAAGCCCCTTTTACTGAAAAAAGGAGGTAGTTTTCTGAGAGATTAATGAATCTGTGGAATTCTCTGCCCTGGGAATCAATAGAGCATAATGTCATTAAATATATTGAAGACACAGTTAAATCATTTTTTGCAATTTAGGGGAATGAAGTATCATGGGGAAAAGGCAGGTTGGTGGAGTGAGTCTACAGCCAGATCAGCCATGATCACATTGAAAGGCAGATCAGGTTCGATGGGCCAGATGTCCTTCTATGGGGCTCCTGTTCCTAATGTTCTTCTGTCAGCTGAGTTTTGTTCATGTTGGTGAGGGTTGGTGTCTGACATTAGAAATCGTAATGACATTGAGTCTTTAAGAAAAAGGCAGGTGACGAACACTCTGTAAAGAGGAGGGAAGGGTCCCGGGGAGGGAGGCTGGAGAACCTGGAAGGGAATTCCAAGCTCCGGACTGCGGAAGGCAGGTATTGGGTATTAATGCTGGAGCGATGAGAGGCGTCGGTGTCCTGAAGAGGGACGGACTGGACGATGATACAGGCTCAGGAATGGTGCAGGGTGCAGGGTCTTGCAGACATCACGAGCGTCTGGGACAGTAAGGATTTACAGTAAACACAAAGTGCACAGCAGATGCTGTGGTCAAATCAAGACGTACAAACAAGCTGGATGAACTCAGCAGGTTGGGCAGCATCCATTGAAAGGAGCGGTCAACGTTTCAGGCCGAGACCCTTCATCAGGACTGAAGAAGTAGGGGGCAGGGGCTCTATAAAGAAGGTGGGGGGAGGGTGGAAGGTACCAGGTGAAAAACAACTCAGAGGAAAGATCAAGGGGTGTGGGAAGGGAAGTAGGGAGGGGACAGGCAGGAGAGGTGAAGAAGGAATCTAAGGAGATGCTTTATAAAGTGATGAAAAGATGTTTTTGATAATCAGAGATTTGTGATATTTGAGTTGTACTTTCTATTGGTCGCCTTCAGTTTTTCAGGGTTTTCTTTCATGTGGCTGATTGGCAGGAAGGTGATTTGTAATTTTTTGTGTTCAGGGTGGGGTGGGGGTTGATGTTACTGTCACTTTATTTCTGTGAGTGAGGGTCAGGGATTGATATTGTCACTTTCTTTTCTGCAGGGGTGGGTGGGGGGATTTGATATTCTGTTGTTCATTTCTCTGTTGAGGAGTTTGGGGATTGTGAGTTTTGTTTGTTTTGGGTTTATCTTTTTGTACTGGGGGGCAGAGTTGATAACTTTCCTTTCAACAGCACCCATGGCATTTCATGGCTATCTGGTGAAGACACATATGAGAGTTGTACTGTACATACACACATCAACAACAAAATGACCCTTTGAGTCAGTGGGAGGTTTCTGAATACTCACTTCCTGGTATTCCTGCGGTTCTTAAGGAAACAGATCAGAGCCACTGAGGTGAAAAGAAACAGAGCCCCTTTCAAAGCCGTTGAAATGACTGACGCCTTGGATAGCCGTCCCTGAGCTGAGAAACAAAAGAACAACAAAGACTTCTATCGATATCCGCTGCCCAGAACAAGGAAGAGCACCAGCTCTCCTCTGAGCTATTCATCACTGACGGCTGTTGGTGCTTCAGGTCTGGTGGTAAACCCCATGGGTTTGGATTCTCTTCAGCCGGCCCAACGGACTCCAACTCACCCACACATGATGAGGATGGTTACAAGAAGATTGACAGAGGCAGTTTTGAGTCACGGTACTGAGGTAGTAAGGAGAGAACGTCACGCTGAGGGTTACAGAGAGTGAGGAGGGAGCACCCTGTAACATTCTGAACATGGAGTCATTCGCTGCTTCATTTGACAGTAAAGATAAGCGATTGAATTTATCGAGAGGTACGATGCGGAATAGGCCTTCTGGTCCTTCGACCTGCCCCACCCAGCAACCCCCAATTAACCCGAGCCTAATCACGGGGTAATTTACAATAACCGATTAACCTACCAACAGGAACATCTTTGAGAGGAAACCGGAGCACCCGGAGGAAACCCACATAGCCACGGGGAGTACGGACAACTGTCTTACAGACAGTGGAGGGTTGGTGGTACTGTGAGGCATTGTGCTAACCACTGCACAACCGTTCAACCCAATAATCATCATTGTCTCTCTTTACTAAGAGAGTAGTTTAAAGAGGGGAGGGAGAGAGAGGGGATGAGAGGAGGGGGAGAGAAAAAGAGAGAGGGGAGGGAGTGGGAGAGACAGAGAGGGGAAGAGGGGAGTGATGGGGAGAAATTTAGGGAAGGGGGATGGAGGGGAGGAAGGGGAAAAGGGGGAGAGAGGAGAAGGAGAAGGCAAGGAGAAGGGGAGAAAAGGCAAGAAGAAGGGGAGGGAGGAGGGGACAGAGAGAGGGAAACGAGGGGAGAGGAGAGGGTAAGAGAAGGGGAAGGGAGGGGGAGTGAGGAGAAGGGGAAAGAGGGAGAGGTGGGGAGAGGGGGAGGGAGGAGGGAGGTGGCAGAGAGGGTGGGGGAGGAGGTAGAGGTCAGGGTAGAGAGGTGGTTGAGAGAGTGGGGAGAGAAGGGGAAAGAAGGGGAGTGATGGGAGAGATCTAGGGAGGGGTGGGGGAAGGGGAAAAGGGGAGAAGGGTGAGGGAGGTGGGGAGAGAAAGGGGAGGAGAGAGGGGGAGAGAGTGGGGCAGAGAAGGGAAGAATAGGGTAGAGAGGGTAAGAGAGGGGAAAGAGAGGAAAGAGGGACAGGGGAGAGGGAGGGGATAGAGAGTGTGGGAGAAGGGAAGGGAGGAAGGTGGAAAGGGGAGAGGGAGAGTGGGAGATTCAGGGAGAAGGGGAGAGGAGGAGAGGGGTGAGAAAGGGGGAGCGGAGAGAGGATGGGAAGGGGAGCGAGAGGAGAGGGTGAGAGGGAGAGGGGGAAGAGGGGATGAGAGGGAGAAAGCAAGGGGAAGTGGAGTGATAAGGAAGAGGGTGGAGGGGAGAGAGGGGTGAGATGGGTTGATAGGGGAAAGAGGAGGGGAGGGAGGTGAGGGGAGTGATCAGAGGGCAAGGAGGAGGGGAGTGAGAGGGGTTACAGAGAGAGGGTAGAGTGAGGGTAGTGAGAGCAGGGAGAGAGGTGGGGAGGGGTAGAGAGATGAGGCAAGGGAGTAGAGAGAGGACATCAGGGAGGTGGAAAGGGGAGTGGGAGAGAGAGGGGCAAAGAAGGGGCAGGAGAGAGTGGGAGAGAGGGAGAGGGTGATGAGATGGACAGGAGGGAGAAGGGGAGAGGACGATAAAGGGGAGGAGGTGGAAGGGGGGACAGGGGTGGAAATAGGGGAGGGGAGAGTGGGGAGGGAGAGAGGGTCAGGAGGGGACGAAGAGGGGCTAAGGGAGGGAGAGCAGGAAAAGTGGAGAGAGAAGGCAAGCAGAGGGGGAGGGGGAGAGCGGAGGGTGAAGAAATTGAGAAAAGGGGCAGGAGGAGAGGCGAGGGAAAGGGTGTAGATAGTGGGTAGAGTGAGAGCGGAGAGAGATGGGGGAGTGATGGGAGAGAGGGGAAAGAGAAGAGTAGAGGGACAGGGGAAAGGAAGGGGAGGTAGGGTGAAGAAGGTGAAAGGGGAGAGGAGGGAGGGGGGAGAGAGGCGGGAGTGAGAGGGAGGGAGAATAGGGTGGTGAGAAGGGGGAGAAGTTGGATGAAGGGGAAAAATGGGGAGAGATTTAGGGAGGGGAGGGAGAGGGAGGATGGGGAGAGATTTAGGGAGGGGAGGGAGAGGGAGGATGGGGAGAGATTTAGGGAGGGGAGGGAGAGGGAGGATGGGGAGAGATTTAGGGAGGGGAGGGAGAGGGAGGATGGGGAGAGATTTAGGGAGGGGAGGGAGAGGGAGGATGGGGAGAGATTTAGGGAGGGGAGGGAGAGGGAGGATGGGGAGAAGGAGGAGAAGTGGGGAAAGAGGAGAGAGAAGGCAAGGAAAGGAGGAGAGACGAGAGGGGAGGGTAGAGGGGAGGGGAGAGGGGGGAAAGGGAGAGAGAGTGGGGAGAGGGAGTGGGGAGGGGGAGAGAGGGGCGAGAGAGAGGGTGAGGTCAGGGAGAGGGTGGGGGAGTGCGGGTGATAGGGTGAGAGGTAGGGAGAGGGACAGGAGGGCTAGGGAGAGGACTGAGAGGGGAGAAATGTGGAAAGGCAAGGGAGAGAGAGGTGGTAGAGAAGGGAAGTGAGAGAGTGGGAGAGAGGTGGGGAGACAGTGAGAGGGTAGTGAGGGGGCAGGGGTGAGAAGGTTGGGGGAGAGAGGGTGGAGTCAGGGAAGCAGAGTGCAGAGGGAGGGTGGAAAGACGCGGGATAGAGCGGCAAAAAGGGGGAGAAGAGGGAAATGTGGGGAGAGGGGATGGAAATAGGGGGAGCGGGGGCATGGTTGAGAGGGTGAAGGGGTGGGAGAGAGGAGGAAAGGGGTGAGGGGTAAGAGGAGTGATGGGAGTGAGTTGTGGGTGAGAGGGAAGATAGGGATAAGGGGCAAAGGGGGTAAGGAGGGAGAGAGGGGGAGAGAAGCAGAGGGGGAGGGGGTGTGGGGTGGGAGGTGAGGGGAGTGAGGAGAGTGGAGAGAGGAGAGGGGTAGAGAGAAGGGTTTAGAGAGTGGGGTAGTAAGTGGGGGAGAGGCGGGAAAGAGGGGGCAGAGAGAAGTGGGAGAATGAGGAGAGAGAGAGGTGACAGAGGGGAGAGAGGGGGTGAGAGTAGAGGAGAGAGGGGGAAAGAGGGGGAGAAAAAGGATAAAGAGAGGAGAGTGAAGGGACAGGGGAGAAGGGAGCAAAGAGGGGCAGAGAAAGGGAGAGAGAGTGGGAGAGGGGAGACGGAAAGCATGTTAAGAGGGAGGAGATGGGAAAGGTTGGGAGAGACGGGGATGGGGGAGGTAGGGAGGGAGAAGGCCAGAGGGGGGCAGTGGAAAGAGTGGGGGAGAAGGGGTGCTAATGCGGGGAGAGGGTGTTGAAGAGAGTGGGAGAGGAGAGAGAGGGAGGAGCAGGGGAGGGAATAGAGGGAAAGCGAGGGGGAGGTGAGGGAGAGATTTGGGATGGAAGGGGGAAAATGGAGAGTAGGGGTTGAAGGGTGAAAGGAAGAGGAGAAGAGTGAAGAAAGGGGTAGTAGGGGAGAAGGGGATGAATGGAGATAAGGGGAGAGAGAGAGCAGGGAGAAAGGGGACGGAAGGTAAGGAGAGAGGGAGTGGAGAGGGGAGGGAGGAGAGTGGAGGGGGAGAGAGAGGAGGAGAGTGCGGGGGAGAGAGAGGGGTGACAGAGGGGAAAAAGGAGAGTGGTGGGATAGGCTGAGAGTGAGGGTAGAGAATGGCGACAGAGGGGGAGGAAGGTGGAAAGGGAAGAGGGGAAGAGCGAGGGGCAGAGGGGAAAGGGCAAAAAGAGTTGCAGAGGGAGATAGGGTCGAAAGGAGAGGGGGAGAGAGGGAGAATGGGAAGGGGAGGGAGGGGGAGGTGTTGGATGGGAGGAGGGAAAGAGAGGGGAAGTGGAAAGATAGGAGTGGAGGGATAGGATGGGGCAGGGGATTGAGGGGGAGGAAGGTAGAAAGGTAAGAGGCAGAGAAGGGAAGGAAGAGAAGTGGGGAGAGAGGGAGAGAGAGGGAGGGTAGAGTGTGGAGGATGGGAGGGGAGAGGGAAGGGGAGAGAAGGGGAGAGAGAGTGGGAGAGGGTGCGAGAGGGGATGAGAGGTGGGAGGGGCAGCTAGGGAGAGAAGGGGAGAGAGCGAGGGAGAGGCGGAGAGGGGAGCAGAGTGGGTAGAGTGGGGGAGTGGAGAGGGGAGAGGGGGTGGGGTGAGATGGGGAGGGGTGGGACAGAGAGAGAGGGTGAGGGGGAGAGAGGGGAGATGAGGGAGTGACATGGAGAGATTTGGGGGTTGAAGGGGAAGAGGGAAAGTAGGGGGAGAGGGAGAGAAGGAGAAAGAGCAGGGAGAGAGTGGAGAGAAGGTAAGGAGAAGGGGAGAGGAGGGCAGGAGAGAGGGGAAGGAGGAGCGGTGAGGAGGAGGAGAGAGACGGTGAGGAGAGGGGACAGAGTGGGTAAAAGATTGGGAGAGAGGGGACAGAAGTGGAAATGGAAGAGGAGAGAGAAGGGGAGAGGGGGTTAGAGAGGGAGCAGGGGCATAAGAGGGAGGAGGGGGGAGTGGTTGAGAGTGGGGGAGAGAGGTGGAGGGGTTAAGGGGAGAGGAGGAGAGGGTGGAACGAACAGGGAGAGGGAGAGAGGGGAGGGATATAGAAGGCAAGGAGAGGGGGAAGGGGAGAGGGGAGGGAGAGAGGGTAGAGAGGGTTAGAGGGGGTGATGGGGAAGAAAGGGGGAAGAGAGGGGGAAGAGAGAGGGATGGGGAGGGGAGAGAGGAGGGGGAAGGGGAGAGGGAAGAGGAGAGAAGAGTGGAGAGGGAAGAGGGGAGAGTGTGGAGAGGATATGAAAGGGGGCTGAGGGGTGGAGATAGTGGGAGAAGGGCAGGGATGGGGTATATGTGGGACAGATTGAGGGAGAGGGAGCAGTTAGGGTGAGGGGAAGGGAGATGGGGAGGGGAGGCGAGGGGTGGTGAGCATAGGAGGGGAGGGGGAGAGTGTGGGGAGAGAGGAGTGAGACAGGTGAGAGGGGAAGATGGGGAGAGAGGGGAAGGAGAGGGGGAGTGGGTTGGGGAGAGTGGAGGTGGTGAAGGTAGGGGGACAGAACAATGAGGAAAGGGGAGGGAGAAATCAGAGGGAGAGAGGAGGGTTGGTGTACGGGGACAGTCAGAGGAATGTTTAAGGGGAGAAGGGGGAGGGAAGGTGGAGGGAGGGGAGAAGGGGGAAGGAAAGTGGAGGGAGGGGAGAAGGGGGAAGGAAAGTGGAGGGAAGGGAGAAGGGGGAAGGGAAGTGGAGGGAGGGGAGAAGGAGGGCTAGGGTGAAGGGAAAGAAGTGGAAGAAAGTGGATGGAGAATGAGTAGGAATCACTCTCTCAGGATCAGACACTCACTCCACACTATCCTATTACACAATGCAGAGGTTGGACACAGAGTGAAGCTCCCTCCAGCTTGTCCCATCACACACTCCCGGGGTCAGACACAGAGTGAAACTCCCTCCAGCTTGTCCCATCACTCACTCCCAGGATCAGACACAGAGTGAAGCTCCCTCCACACCGTCCCATCACTCACTCCCAGGATCAGACACAGAGTGAAGCTCCCTCCACACCGTCCCATCACTCACTCCCAGGATCAGACACAGAGTGAAGCTCCCTCCACACACTCTCATCATGCACTTCTGGAGTCAGACACAGAGTGCAAAGCTCCACACGGTCCAATCACACTCTCCTGGGTTCAGACAGGAAGTCAGCTCCCTCCACACAGCCCCAACACATACGCTCGGGGTGAGACACAGAGTGAAACTCCCTCCACACCACCCCATCACACACTCTTGGGAACTGACACAAAGTGAACTCTCTGCACTCCATCCCATCACACACACCCAGGATCAGACACAGAGTGAAAATCCCCACACACCATCCCATCACACACTCCCAAGATCAGACCACCAGTGAAACTCCCTCCACACCATCTCATCACACACTCCCAGTGTCAGACAGAGTGAAAATCCCCACACACCGTCCCATCACACACGCCCAGGGTCAGACACTCAGTGAAACTCCCTCCTCACCATCCTATCACACGTTCCTAGGGTCAGACACAGAGTGAAGCTCCCTCCATACCTTCTATCACACACACAGACACAGAGAGAAATTCATTCCACACAGTCCAATCATACATTCTCGGGATCAGCCACAGAGTGAAATTCACTCAACACCGTCCCATCACACACACCTGGGTTCAGACACAGAGTGAAACTCCCTCCACTCTGTCCCATCACAAATTCACTGGGCTAGACACAGTGTAATGTTCACTTCTCAATATGCCATCACACACTCCTGGGGTCAGACACAAAGTCAAACTCCCTCCACACCACCCATCACAGACTCTTGGGGTGGGACATGGCGTGAAGCTCCCTCCACACCAGACAATCACACAGTCGTGTGGCGAGACGTAGAGTGTTGCTGCCTGCACCCCATTCCATCACAAACTGCTCAGGTCAGACATGGACTGAAACTTCCCGCACACCGTCCCATCACACACTCCCATGGTCGGGCACAGAGTGAAGATCCCTCCACATTTTCCCATCACGTCTCCCAGGGTCAGATACAGACAGTGGCTCCTTCCACACCGTTCTATCACACAGTTCTCAGGTCAGTCACAGAGTGAAGCTCCTTCCACACAGTCCCATCACACATTCCCAAGGTTAGACAGAAAGGATCTCCCTGCACACTGTGTCCCAAAACATAGTCCCAGGGTCGGATGGAGTGAGGTACCTTTCACACCGTCCTATCACACACTCCCGAGGTCAGAGACAGAGAGGAATATGCGCCACACCATCCCATCACACAATCCCAGGGTCAGGCACAGAGTGAAGCTCCCTCCACATTTTGTCTCATGAGACACTCCTGGATACAGACAGAGAGAGAAATTAATTCCACACAGTCCAATCATAGACACTTGGGATCAGTCCCTAAGTGAAACTCACTCCACACTGTTCCATTACATACTCTGAGGTTAGACACAGAGTGAACCTCTCTCCACACTGTCCCACCACACAATCCCAGGGTCAGACAGAGTTAAGCTCCCTACACAGTAGCCCATCACTCACTCCTGAGGTCAGACACAGTGTGAATCTCCTTCATCACTGACCCATCACACACTGCTGGGGTCAGATACAAAAGCAAACTCCCTCCTCAACATCTCATCTCACAATCTCAGGGTCAGGCACAGACTGAAACTCCCTCCACACTGTGTCACATCAGACAGACAGAGAGAAATTTATTCCACACAGTCCAATCACAGACTCTTGGGATCAGACACAGAGTGAAACTCCCTCCACATCGTTCCATCAAAAATTCCCAGGATCAGACACACAGTGAAACTCCTTCCACACTGGCCCATCACACAGTCCGGGGTCAGATACAGGGTCCATACTGTGTCTGATCAGACACTGAGAGAAACTCATTCAACACAATCCAATCAGATACAGAGTGAAACTCACCCCAGACTGTTCTATTACACCCTCTGAGGGTCAGAAAGAGAGTGAAGCTCCCTCTCCCGGGGTGAGACAGAGAGTGAGGCTCCCTCCACATTGTCCCATCACAACAGTTTAAACCTCCATTCATGTAAAGGTAAGGTTAATGGCCCTTTCATTACCTCTACGACCAGCATGTGATTGGTATGCCATTGAATAACTAACAGAGTTTAGTCGCCGGAAATCTACCCACCATGGATTAGAATTGAAGAATCCTCTCAGATGCGTAGTGACACTTCTTGCAGACAACAATTAAAGTCCAATGTTTTGATTTACCACTGCTTGATATGCAAAGCCTGTTAAAACCTCGGACAGTGTCCAGTTTTGGTCAGTGTCGATTAAACGCTGGGTGCAATGTGTTCTGCCTTCGGACTGACTCTAGTGGAGTGCTCAGAGGCCATGGACGGTTTGGTTTGCGTCAGCAGTATGCTGGCCTCTGGGGAGGAGTGGGGTAAGGTGGTGTTATACATGAGGACCGAGGAGTTGGTGCATCAAACTGTCTACAGAGGGCTGAGAATGGGGAATGTTGGATCTAGCAACTGCTCCCACACAACAGATCATCCTCGGACTCAATCTCTTCATCCTTAATGAGATCCTCCTTCCCCATCTTACCTGCTTGGGCCAAGTAAGATCTGAGATCACCGCAATTATGCACAAGATCAAGCGTCACACCCTCTGCAACATTATCTCTTTCCAGCAACAGGTATTCATGCAGTTGGCGCAGGGGGGCAACATTGAGAGTCGATTTACCGTGTGAATTGAAGGGGTAATCTGCGAGGTGAACTGGAGTTCGGCGCACCCACCATGCCACATGTGCAGGGAAGTGGGACAGTTTCGGAGGGACTGTCCCAACTCCCGGCCCAGAGAGTCCATCTCAAGCACCAATGCCCCAGCTGCCTCTGATCCTGTTCCTGTGCTTGCTGCTGCCCCTGTAGGTTTGGGTGGGGGAACGAGGCTACATGCAGGGGGGATGCAGCAGGGTAAGGGGAGGAGACTCAGCAGGGCAGGAGGGTGTAGAAAAAATCCAAGATCAATAGGAAGAAGGCCATTGAGAACGCGGAGCTCACGTCTGCTCCTGTGTCCTGTAGCAAGGAACCCGCTCTGAAGTTCAGCTGGAGGCTCAGGGAAGTGCGCAGGTGGAGGGGGCGATGGACGCAGAGAGTGTCGCTGTATTGGGGACCCCTGTTGCGGGTGCTCCTCCAGCCGGAAGAGGAGAAGGAGCTCTTCTCCCAAGAGGGTAGAGAGTGTAGACATGGGGGAGTCACCGGAGGGCGGGGGGGGGGGAATCCAGGTGTGTCCCTAGTTGTGGCCCCGTCCTATGGTGGTGGAGTGCGTGTGCAGGAATGTGTTGTTGAAGGTGGAGTTGCCCCCTGATCTGTTAACTGAAAAAGCCCTTGAGCCCTCCACCGTACACTGGATAATGATGGTGAAGCAGTGGCCAGCCCCTCTCACTATCAGGGTCCAGGTGAACCCCGAGAACTAGAGTTGTGGGGGTCCACTTGGGCCTGGCTCTCGAGGAGAGAGATGTACTCTCTATACTGACCCCATCAACCCTTCGTTCACAGGGAATTCTTGGGGATGATCCCTCCATTGGTGTTCCTGGGGGTAGGGCTGAGGTGAAGGTGGAGTTGACAGGTATTAACAAGGTACCCACTGGACAGTTAGGTTAGGAGCGCTCCCATCTGTTAGTACACACAGGGAGGAAGATACAGGGGCCGGTGCAGAGGGAGACTCATTTGATAGTGAACAATGGAAATCCTCATCCATCCCGAGAAGTGCCTGTTGATACCCATTGAGGAGAACAAAGGGTTTATTCTCACCTCTGTGAAGCATCAGCCGAAACTAGCCTCTCTGCTCTGGTCTGGCATGCTGGAATGGGAAGGGGAAGAGGAATGCTGTGTCTGGGAATGATAGGTGGCAGCTTAAATCTTTCCTGGATGACCTGCTGAGAGATGTCAGGGTGGGGATCAAACCACACGTTCAGGGGATGGTGTGTCACAAGGTGGAATTAGCAACACTCAAGACCAGCAGCTAATAAGTATTCTTTCTCCTTTTGGAAAGAGTAGGGCAGAGAATGGCTCCACTCTCACAGGAAGGGAGCTGGCCAAGAGACCGAGTGTACTCCCGATATGGCCAATGTCAATGGCAATTGTCTGGCCCAGTGTTGAGACAGGTGATCCATCCTGACCAATCCTAAGCAGTCCTGGGGTGGTCCATTGAGGACAATGTCCATCTAGTTTGTGACTTGACAGGGTCCCCAGCAGTTTCTCTTGACCACGAGAAGACATTTGACCAGGTAGACCAGTTTCCTGGTGGGCACTCTGCAGGCATTTGGGCTCAGTCCACACTTTATAGCCGAGATTCATCTCCTATACTCTGCTGCAGAGTGCCTTGTCAAAGTCCATGGACCATTGACAATGCCCATTCCCCTTCAAAGAGGAAAATGTGCATTGAAAAATCTTGTGCCGTCCAATTTTTTGCCCAGTGACAACAACATGTTTTTCAGTGGAAGTAATCCATAACCTGTTCTAAGGATAAAAGAAATGAAATAATTCACATCACTAAGTCTTATTTCTCAGCAAGTAATCATATCAATCGTGTCACATGTTATTAAATTTGTTTGAAGTGGTCATGAAGCCATTCTGTTTTAAATGAACTAGCAGTTCTTCTGCGCTTCACACACTTTGCTTCTTTTGAATTCGACATAGTGAACCAATAATTTCTTCAATAAGAACAATATAAATAAGCCAGTTCTAAAATCTGCAGACAAATCATTGCAAACCTCACTTTATCAACACCGTCTGCATCAGAAACTGGAAAAGGAAACGTGATTGTGTACGATGGTGAAATATATTTAACATGCCAACGAAGTAGAGAGTGACAACCTTTTGTGTGCAGTTTAAATTCCTTTGTGCACTAGTAACAAAAGATGTGTGTGCGCACCTCAGAGGGAACATTGCCGGAGTGCCCCATGTCCAGCCAGTTGAACAGCAGCTGTGTAGAACCACTCCTGGGCCTTCTTTGGGAGAGGCTGACGGGTCTGGTTCTGTGTGAATAGCAAATGAAGGTCGTGTTCTTGGCCTATGCTCTGGATGTGCTCCTAATGGTGACAGATCCCATTGACCTGTAGAGGATGTGTGAGTGCCAGGAAGTTTCCTTGGCAGCGTTCTCTGCTTAGATGAGCTGGGAAAGATGTTCCGGACTCCCAGTGGGTCAGTGGGAGGTGAGACTGTTGAATGGAGTGCCAAGCATCTCTCTGCCTGGGAGTTTAGCTGAGTCCTGGATGGTGAAATAGCAGGACCTGGAGACGAAAGTCATGGCCCGGCTGGGATGCTGCTCAGGCCTTCTCAGGGTTCTTTGCTATTGAGGCAGGGTGGTAGTCATAAACCAGCTGGTGGCCTCCATGTTGTGGTACCGGATGGTCACCTTGGACCCATCAGCTCCCTTTGTCACAAGGGTGCTGAGGAAGATAATGGACTTCTTCTGGGGTAACAGGAACCACTGGGTCTCTGCAGCAGCCTGGAGTCTCCCAATAACAGAGGAAGGACTGTCACTGGAGTGTGTCCATACGTGGTTGGTGGCTCTCCATTTCAGGACCCTGCAGAGATTCCTGCATGCCGAGCACCCTGCTAGGTGATATGTGTTGGCCATGTACTTTCTCCAGAGGGGCTGCTGTCTTCACAAAGAGATGCGGTTACCATCGGTGGGCGTCTGCTGTACTGCTTTGTGGAGGCTGACTGGTCTTTATTACTGAGAGTCTGGAACATGTTTGCCTCAGGTCAGGAACCCTCTCCACTGACAGAGGGTGGAGACCCAGATGAGGGAACAGCCTACCTCTACCCTACCCCAATGGACAGTCTCTGTTGAGTATCTGATCCTGTGATACTGCTGCAAGTACGGTTTTCATTGCACCTGTGCACACCTAGTGAGTCTGGCAATAAAACTGACCTTCACTCCCCCTTAAATGTGCAGGCACTTCAATTGATCTTCCTCCTGTGTGTGTGTTTGAGTGTATGATTAGTGGAAACTGTTGTGTTTCTGGCTCCCCTTTCCACCCCCTCTCCCCCCCCCCCCACCCCACACACAGTCCCCCAGAAACACGTACCGGTATAATCCTGAGCAGCTTCCCAGGGGAATGAGTGAGCACCTCACTCCACACGCATGGGAGAAAGGGGAGGTGGGGACTATCCCCCAAACTTTCTAAGACTTCATCTTTGGTCATGATCTCCACACCACAGTGTCGAGAACTATGGTGTACACACATACAGAGACACACCACACACACACACACACACACACACACACACACACACACAGACGTTCTTTAACTAGGGGGTTAGGGGTTAGTGCAGGGGTTCAGGTATAGAGTAGGTGCAGTGGTCAGGGTACGGCTTAGGGTGAAGTTAGGGTATATGACTGAGTACAAGGAATTAGGCGTCATGGCAAGGGCAGAAGTCAGGGGTCCTGCGATAGTTTGGGGTAAAGCAGGGTTTGTGGATTAGAACAGCAGCTAGGAATTAGATTTTAGGGCAAGGGTTATGGGTAAGGAAGGTGTTCGGGCTCAGCTGGGGTTATGGGTTAAGGCTGAAAACAGGGGATCGGAATTAAGTCAAGGTGCAGGGGTCAGGGTTTAGGGCAGGGATCAGGGATTAGGGCAGGGCCGGATTAACCTAGTAGCAAAAATAGCATAGGCTACGAGCCCCGCATTTTCGAGGGCCCCGCCCGCACTAAATGCTTGCAAGCTGCAGACTGCTGAAATCGGCATCTCACCGTATTCTCACGACTGTTAGAGTGAGTTTTGGGTAGACGATTCATTTACACTTAAATAAATGACTTCAGCCACCAGTCTTCTGTTCTTTGAACTGTGGATTGAGTTCATAACAATGCATTTCCTAAAAGCTGTGAACGCAGTTTCATTCTGATGATAAATTTTACTTCGCACTTTGAGTTTCGGGGAAGTTCCTTTGATTCTGAGAACAAACAGTTCCAACTCCCGGGAGCAGCCCGTCCCTCGGACACACTGACAGCCAATCAGCGAGTACCGCTTGGAGACGCATGCTCTCATTGGGGGAAGGGTATCAGTGGGCGGGACGGTGTGCGCTCGCAGCGGTCCGGGGAGAGGCCGGAGATTGGGAGCTGCAATTCGGGTAAAGGCTGCAACACCGGCCGGGGTCTAGTTGCGCATCTGTTTGTCACTCATGGTTCCCAACTGCAGTGCAGAACGCTCATTTTCAAAACTGAAAAGGATTAAAAATGAACTAAGGAGGACCAAGGGTCAAAACAGATTGAACGATCTCACTCTAATGAGCATTGAACATGATCTGCGTGAAATAGACATTTCCAGTAACATCAACAAATTGCTCAAGCTAAATCTAGAAAAACTAACTTTTAAACTGTAGTTTTGTTATTTTTGACATTTGAAATTGATACCTACATGTAAGTAATACTATTACTGAAGTGTCAGACATTTGTCGTATTATCTGGCTCTGTAGCAAACGAAAACAATTGAATTACTTTACTGTGCAAGTAAATAATGTATGTTTTAATACTTACGTGCATTTTTTTAAAATTTAGAGCCCCTTTATAACATATGCTACAGGCCCCGCATTAGTTTAATCCGGCCCTGGGTGAGAGTGATGCCAGAGGTTGAAGGTTAGGGCAGTGGGTAGTCCATTGAGCCAAGGGTCAGGGGATTGGGAGTTTGGGATTAGTGCAAAGTTTAGAGGTTGCAGCCAGGTTCCAGTTTGAGGAGGGAGGGATGAAGGTTTGGACTCGGGCCAGGCGGCGTTTCGGATGAAGGTGAAGGTTCTATCAAAATGTAAATACTTACACTGAATGTGGAAACGTTTGGGTTCCGAATCCTGACCTCCAATCACATTCCCAGCTCTGCAATAATAGTCACAGGACTCATCCTCGATTGAGACCTGGATCCGAAGCTCACGTGTGGATCCTTCGAGTCTCATCTCCGTCCCGGAACACACCTTCTTCCACTGGTAGGTGTCTGCAGGTGGATTCCCGACACTCTCACATCGTAACGTAACCTGTGATCCCTCGACCACAGAATCATTGGACAGGACTTTCACATCTTTGGGTTCATCTGTGGAGTGTTTAAGAGTAAAAATCCCTCCGGTTATTCCAAATGTTAAGGGGAACTGCAAATCTCGGGTAAACGTTCACAAAACCAACTATCGCCAATAAGAATGAGAAACTGATGGAAATAACTTTCTGTAACAAAATGTCACAAGGTCATCCCGAAAGAGGGAGTACAAAGAAAACGAAACATTGGACACATCAAGCGGGTGTCCAGGAATCCCTTCGCAAAGGGAGGGGTACGGGAGAGACTGAAGGAAAGGGTTGAGGAGGGTGAGCTGTGGAGATGGTCAGAGAGGAATAGCGTTTCTTTTGTCCTCATCTACCAGCCACCAGCCTCTGTGTCCAGCACATGATTCTCTGGAACTTCTGTCATCTCCAACAGGATCCCACGACCACTCTCATCTTTCCTTTCCCCCTATTTTCTGCTTTCTTCAGGGATCGCTCCCTCACGTGACTCTCTTGTCCATTCATCCCTCCTCGCTGATCTCCCTCCTGGCATCTCCTTGCAAGCAGAACAAATGCTATACCTGCTCCTACCCCTCCTCCCTTATTCAGGGCCAAACAGACACTTCGCATTTGTTGGGGTCGTATACTTTGTCCAGTGCTCCCGGTGTGGCCTCCTGTATATCAGTCAGACACAACATAGTCTGAGAGACCCCTTTGATGAGCACCTACACTCCATCTGCCAGAAGATGCAGGATCTACCAGTGGCCACCAATTTTGATTCCATTTCTGATATGCCAATCCATGACCACCTCTACTGTTGCAAAGAGGCCAACCTCAGGTTGAAGGAACAACTCCTTATATTCTATTTGTGTAGCCTCCAACCTGCTGGCATGAGCAATTATTTTTCAAAATTTCGGTAATGCCTCCACTATTCCCCATCCCCTTTTCCCTCTCTCACCTTATCTGCCTGCCCATCACCTCCTTCTGGTGTTCTCCCCACCCCCTTTTCTTTCTTCCATGGCATTCTGTCCTCTCCTATCAGATTCCCCCTTCTCCAGCCCTGTATCTCTTTCATCAATTGATTTCCCAGCTCTTTACTTCATCCCTCCTGCCTTCAGGTTTAACCCATCACCTCGTGTTTTCCCTCCCCTACCCCACCCTTTAACTCTACCCCTCATCTTTTTTTCTCCGGTCCTGCTGAAGGATCCCGATCCGAAACGTCGACTGTACGCTTTTCCAAAGATGTGGCCTGGCCTGCCAAGTTCTTCCAGCAACTTGCGTGTGCTGCTTGGGTTTCCAGCATCTGCAGATTTTCTCCTGTCTGTGCTTGTGTGAAGTTGTCATGGAATCAGATTGTATGTGTGCGGTAACAGGATCGAACAGGGTCACTACTGACACTCCACTTTGAGGTGTTTCGCTGGAGACTCCTGATCACCAATGAAATTCTTCACTGTGCTGTAAAAGTCACAGGAGGCATCCTCCACTTTCACATAAACTACGTATTTTCTATCATTTCCCCTCGGATTTGATGACTGGGAGCTGCACACGTTCCTGCAGCTATTGCAGTGAGGTGCTGGGTTGGCATCAGATTCACACCACAGTGTGATGGACTGACCACCAGGAGCCCCAGCGGGAGGTGTGATTCTCACGTTGGTGGGAGCGTCTACAGAAAGAAACTCTCTTCAGTTAAATCAGACACACGAAACCCACTACAAAACGCGGAGACGAGGAAGCATTTTGGGCCGAATATCAACTCAGCGTGAGTAAACGTAACGGGCGACAGAAACCTGTGTTTCTGTCCGGGGACATAAACCTTTGGGGTCAGACACAGAGTGAATCTCCCTCCACACCGTCCCATCACCCACTCCCGGGGTCAGACACAGAGTGAAGCTCCCTCCACACCGTCCCATCACACACTCCCGGGGTCAGACACAGAGTGAAACCCCCTCCACACCGTCCCATCACACACTCCCGGGGTCAGACACAGAGTGAAGCTCCCTCCGCACCGTCCCATCACACACTCCCGGGGTCAGACACAGAGTGAATCTCCCTCCGCACCGTCCCATCACACACTCCCGGGGTCAGACACAGAGTGAATCTCCCTCCGCACCGTCCCATCACACACTCCCGGGGTCAGACACAGAGTGAATCTCCCTCCGCACCGTCCCATCACACACTCCCGGGGTCAGACAGTGTGGAGTTGTTCTGATGGAGCTGAGGGAAAGCATAAGAAAACCGCTGGATGAAGTTATCCTGAGGCATCAGGGAAGGTCCGGCAGGACTCCTGAGTAACTGCTCCACTGTGGGAGCTTCTGGAGTTTATCTGCCTGTTTGGGCTGCATTTGCTGGCGGCTGCTAACTGCGCAGTTTCGCTCCGCAGCGGCTGGCATATCGCCAGAGCTGTTGTTACAACAGTGACGGAGAAACAAATAGTTCATTTTCCAGCTAACATCGGAACGAATCCGCCCCCACCCCCGTCTCGTCGTGCATCTCGGTCGCTGTGAATGAAGGAGTGTTTCCTGGAGTCGGAATTTGCTAGTGTTTTGCCGAAAGGACCACCGGCTCAACTTCAGAGATTACGTTCCATCTTCCTCTCGCAGTCTAAACAGCAAAGACTAGTTTTCAGGCCGAGGGCGACAGTTTGTCATGGGACCCCACACCCTCGAGGCGACTGGATCTGCTGACACAGCAGGATGTGGGTGAGCTGCGAGAAGTTCCAAACTTTCCAGCTCGGGACTTCAGTCACTTTTTTGTGTCTTTATCAGCGGACATAGCCGCTTACACCGTATCAGGGTAATTAACGTTTTGTACTTGGACTGTATTGCCAGCATGACAGATGGATCCAGGGAGTAGTGGACCCTCCGAGGGACTATGCAAAGGCTGTTGTCTCTAAAACCTCGCACAATGCCCTGTTTCCATTGTTGTTTCCCACAGTACTGCGCTCCCTCCCACGGTACTGTGCCCCCGCCTCACCGCCTGACCCACGGTACTGTGCCCCCTCCTCACTGCCTGACCCACAGTACTGTGCTCCCGCCTCACCGCCTGACCCACGGTACTGTGCCCCCTCCTCACTGCTTGACCCACAGTACTGTGCCCCCTCCTCACTGCCTGACCCACAGTACTGTGCTCCCGCCTCACCGCCTGACCCACGGTACTGTGCCCCCTCCTCACTGCTTGACCCACAGTACTGCGCTCCCTCCCACGGTACTGTGCCCCCGCCTCACCGCCTGACCCACGGTACTGTGCCCCCTCCTCACTGCCTGACCCACAGTACTGTGCCCCCTCCTCACTGCCTGACCCACAGTACTGCGCTCCCTCCCACGGTACTGTGCCCACGCCTCACCGCCTGACCCACGGTACTGTGCCCCCTCCTCACCGCCTGACCCACGGTACTGTGCCCCCTCCTCACTGCCTGACCCACAGTACTGCGCTCCCTCCCACGGTACTGTGCTCCCTCCTCACCGCCTGACCCACGGTACTGTGCCCCCTCCTTACTGCCTGACCCACAGTACTGCGCTCCCTCCCACGGTACTGTGCTCCCTCCTCACCGCCTGACCCACGGTACTGTGCCCCCTCCTTACTGCCTGACCCACAGTACTGCGCTCCCTCCCACGGTACTGTGCTCCCTCCTCACTGCCTGCCCCACGGTACTGTGCCCCCTCTTCACCGCCTGACCCACGGTACTGTGCCCCCTCCTCACTGCCTGACCCACGGTACTGTGCCCCCTCCTCACTGCCTGACCCACAGTACTGTGCCCCCGCCTCACTGCCTGACCCACGGTACTGTGCCCCCTCCTCACTGCCTGACCCACAGTACTGCGCTCCCTCCCACGGTACTGTGCCCCCGCCTCACCGCCTGACCCACGGTACTGTGCCCCCTCCTTACTGCCTGACCCACAGTACTGCGCTCCCTCCCACGGTACTGTGCTCCCTCCTCACTGCCTGACCCACGGTACTGTGCCCCCTCTTCACCGCCTGACCCACGGTACTGTGCCCCCTCCTCACTGCCTGACCCACGGTACTGTGCCCCCTCTTCACCGCCTGACCCACGGTACTGTGCTCCCTCCTCACTGCCTGACCCACGGTACTGTGCCCCCTCCTTACTGCCTGACCCACGGTACTGTGCCCCCTCCTCACTGCCTGACCCACGGTACTGTGCCCCCTCTTCACCGCCTGACCCACGGTACTGTGCCCCCTCCTCACTGCCTGACCCACGGTACTGTGCCCCCTCCTCACTGCCTGACCCACGGTACTGTGCCCCCTCTTCACCGCCTGACCCACGGTACTGTGCCCCCTCTTCACCGCCTGACCCACGGTACTGTGCTCCCTCCTCACCGCCTGACCCACGGTACTGTGCCCCCTCCTCACTGCCTGACCCACGGTACTGTGCCCCCTCCTCACTGCCTGACCCACGGTACTGTGCTCCCTCCTCACCGCCTGACCCACGGTACTGTGCCCCCTCCTCACTGCCTGACCCACAGTACTGCGCTCCCTCCCACGGTACTGTGCTCCCTCCTCACCGCCTGACCCACGGTACTGTGCCCCCTCCTCACCGCCTGACCCACGGTACTGTGCCCCCTCTTCACCGCCTGACCCACGGTACTGTGCCCCCTCCTCACCGCCTGACCCACGGTACTGTGCCCCCTCCTCACTGCCTGACCCACGGTACTGTGCCCCCTCTTCACCGCCTGACCCACGGTACTGTGCTCCCTCCTCACCGCCTGACCCACGGTACTGTGCCCCCTCCTCACTGCCTGACCCACGGTACTGTGCCCCCTCCTCACCGCCTGACCCACGGTACTGTGCTCCCTCCTCACCGCCTGATCCACGGTACTGTGCCCCCTCCTCACTGCCTGACCCACAGTACTGCGCTCCCTCCCACGGTACTGTGCTCCCTCCTCACCGCCTGACCCACGGTACTGTGCCCCCTCCTCACCGCCTGACCCACGGTACTGTGCCCCCTCTTCACCGCCTGACCCACGGTACTGTGCCCCCTCCTCACCGCCTGACCCACGGTACTGTGCCCCCTCCTCACTGCCTGACCCACGGTACTGTGCCCCCTCTTCACCGCCTGACCCACGGTACTGTGCCCCCTCCTTACTGCCTGACCCACAGTACTGCGCTCCCTCCCACGGTACTGTGCCCCCTCCTCACTGCCTGACCCACGGTACTGTGCCCCCTCCTCACCGCCTGACCCACGGTACTGTGCCCCCTCTTCACCGCCTGACCCATGATACTGTGCCCCCTCCTCTCTGCCTGACCCACGGTACTGTGCCCCCTCCTCACTGCCTGACCCACAGTGCTGTGCTCCCTCCTCACCGCCTGACCCACAGTACTGTGTCTCTCCTCCCCACTGTAGGACTCTGTTGGATTTTCAGTGCGGGTGACAGGTGATTCCCGCTGTGTGATGGGTTGGTGGGGAATCCGATTGTGTCTGTGTGGTGACAGGATACCGCAGTGTCGTACTCACACTGAACATTGATGCATTTGCCTGGAGACTCCTGTTCCCCGATTAAATTCTTTGCGGAGCAGTGATAGACACAGGAGGCATCCTCCATTTGAACATGCAATCTGTAACTTTTACTTGTTTCCCACGGCTTTGTTGACTGGGAGCCACACACCTTCCTCCAGCTGAAATAGTACGCTGCTGGATTGGCTTCAAATTCACAGGACAGTGTGATGTCCTGACCAACAGCAGCAGCATCGGGAGATGTGATTCTCATGTTGGTGGGAGCATCTGCAGAAAGAAACTCCTTCAGTTAAATCTGACCCTGTATCCCACAGCAACAGGACAAGACTGGGAAACACTTGGGCCGAATATCGACTGGGTAAAAGTAACAGGCAATAGAAACACGTGTAACACACTCCCAATGTGAGACACAGAGTGAAACTCCCTCCACACCGTCCCATCACACACTCCCGGGGTCAGACACAGAGTGAAGCTCCCTTCACACCGTCCCATCACACACTCCCGGGGTCAGACACAGAGTGAAACTCCCTCCACACCGTCCCATCACACACTCCCGGGGTCAGACACAGAGTGAAACTCCCTCCACACCGTCCCATCACACACTCCTGGGGTTAGACACAGAATAATGCACACCGTCCCATCACACACTCCCAGGCTCAGACACAGAGTGAGGCTCCCTCCACACCATCCCATCACACACTCCCGGGGTCAGACACAGAGTGAAACTCCCTCCACACCGTCCCATCACACACTCTAGGGACCAGAAAGATTGAAGGTCCCTTTGTCCAACCCCAACACACTCCTGTGGCTATACAGAAGGTGAAGCACCCATGGGTAGCATGAGGGTCCCTCCTCACCAATTCTTCCACAATGTAGTGTTCCCTCCACTCACCCTTCCCACAGTGTTCCCTCCACTCATCCTTCCCACAGTGTTCCCTCCGCACCACTCCTTCCCACAGTGTTCCCTCCGCACCACTCCCACAGTGTTCCCTCCACTCATCCTTCCCACAGTGTTCCCTCCGCACCACTCTTTCCCACAGTGTTCCCTCCACTCATCCTTCCCACAGTGTTCCCTCTGCACCACTCCTTCCCACAGTGTTCCCTCCGCACCACTCCCACAGTGTTCCCTCCACTCATCCTTCCCACAGTGTTCCCTCCGCACCACTCTTTCCCACAGTGTTCCCTCCACTCATCCTTCCCACAGTGTTCCCTCTGCACCACTCCTTCCCACAGTGTTCCCTCTGCACCACTCCTTCCCACAGTGTTCCCTCTGCACCACTCCTTCCCACAGTGTTCCCTCTGCACCACTCCTTCCCACAGTGTTCCCTCCGCACCACTCCTTCCCACAGTGTTCCCTCCGCACCACTCCTTCCCACAGTGTTCCCTCCACTCATCCTTCCCACAGTGTTCCCTCCACTCATCCTTCCCACAGTGTTCCCTCCGCACCACTCCTTCCCACAGTGTTCTCTCCTCACCCCCTCCCACAGCAGTTCCCTCCTCACCCCCTCCCACACGACTCTCTTCTGATAGCCCTCCGACAGCGCAGAGTGCCCTGTTTACAATTCCCTCCTGAGGATACTGGAGTTCCCGACCTCCGAAATCCCCGGGGCAACAGAACAGCGGAATATCGGGGGATCACTGGGTGTCCAGCAGGGATGGTGTGGGTTACTCACACTGTACGTGGATGGTGATGGTCTCCGAGCTTCCTGTTCCAATCTCATTATGAGCCTGACATTCATATCTCTTGCCGTTCTCTTGTCGGCTAATCCTGTCAAACCGCAGCTCCTGATTTTGGCTCACCTTACTCCGGTCGTTTAGTAACCAGGAGTAACTGGAGGCCGGTGGGTCACTCTTGGTGCTGACACAGGTCAGAGTCAGCTGATTATTCTCTCTCATAGTTGCTGGCGCTCTGGTCTGTACGCCATTGACGTGGTACTCAATGTGAACGCCCAGAGGTCGAGCTGGAATAGGATTCAACACCTCACTTAGGAACTGGTCAGTGTTTGCATTTTCTGGATTGTTTTACATTAACTTTGACCACCCAGATACACCCATTCGATCCCTCGACGCACAGTGGGGTGTGTGCTCTATGCTAATCCACCACTTCTCTGTCACCTCCCCCCCCCCCATAGAACAGTACAGGCCCTTCAGCACACGATGCTATGCCAATATTTTGACCTACTCTAAGATCAGACGAGCCCTTCCCTCTCACATGGCCATGGCAGTGTAACAGTTAATGAACCTTTTTGTAGAGCCAGCTGTCAAATTGGGGATCAGTTTGTTTCATTGTCTGTAAGGAGTTTGTACTTTCTCCCCGTGATGCTGTGGGTTTCAATAGACAATAGGTGCAGAAGTAGACCATTCGGCCCCTCGAGTCTGCACCGCCATTCTGAGATCATGGCTGATCATTCACTATCAATACCCAGTCCCTGCCTTGTCCCCATATCCCTTGATTCCCCTATCCATCAGATATCTATCCAGCTCCTTCTTGAAAGCATCCAGAGAATTGGCCTCCACCGTCTTCCGAGGCAGTGCATTCCACACCTCCACAACTCTCTGGGAGAAGCTCTTCCTCAACTCTGTTTTAAATAACTGACCTCTTATTCTCAATCCATGCCCTCTGCTACTGGACTCTCCCAACATCTGGAACATATTTCCTGCCTCAATCCTATCAAATCCTTTAATTATCTTAAACGTTTCAATCAGATCCCCTCTCAATCTCCTCAATTCCAGTGTGTACAAGCCCAATCTCTCTGCGTAAGACAGCCCTGCCATCCCAGGAATCAACCTAGTGAATCTACGCTGCACTTCCTCAATTGCCAGAATGTCCTTCCTTAAACCTGGAGACCAAAACTGTACACAATATTCCAGGTGTGGTCTCACCAGGGCCCTGTACAAATGCAAAAGGACATCCTTGCTCTTGTACTCAATTCCCCTTGTAATAAAGGCCAACATTCCATTTGCCCTCTTCACTGCCTGTTGCACTTGCTCATTCACCTTCATTGACTGATGAACTAGGACTCCTAAGTCTCTTTGCATTTCTCCCTTACCTAACTCTACACCGTTCAGACAATACTCTGCCCTCTTGTTCCTGTTTCCAAAGTGGATAACTTCACATTTATTCACATTGAATGACATCTGCCAAGTATCTGCCCACTCACCCAGCCTATCCAAGTCTCCCTGTATTCTCCTAACGTCCTCTTCGCATGTCACACTGCCACCCAGTTTAGTATCGTCAGCAAACTTGCTGATATAGTTTTCAATGCCCTCATCTAAATCGTTGACATAAATCGTAAAGAGCTGTGGTCCCAATACAGAGCCCTGTGGTACCCCACTAGTCACCTCCAGCCAGTCCGAGAAACACCCATTCAAAGCTACCCTTTGCTTTCTATCTGCCAACCAGTTTTCTATCCATGTTGAAACCCTGCCCCCAATGCCATGAGCTCTGATTTTACTCACCAATCTCCTATGTGGCACCTTATCGAATGCCTTCTGAAAATAACTCGAGATGCTCGAGTTTCCTCCCACATTCTAGAACCGACCGGTCAGGGTTAGGAAGTTCCAGACATGCTATGCTGGTGCTGGAAATATTGTGACCCAGCTCACCTCTGAAGGTGTTGGTCATTGGTGCAAAATAATGCATTGCACTGTATCTGCTGAGGTACTTTAGTCAAAGCCAATCTCTCCAATGCTTTTCTATTTTTTCATTCATTCACAGGCCTGTCTAATTGTTTCTCAAATCTCGAATGTATCTGCAGCGTCCCCACCACTCTCTGTGAAAAATCCTACCTTTGGCATACACCTGTACTTTCCTCCAATCACCTGGATATTCGAACCCTTCTGTTACGTACCCCCAGGGTTCATTTCTTCTGTGGACTGTCACTTTAAAACGCCGAGAGAATGGAGACTGACGTTTGCTGTGTTGGGTTTCTACTGACTGCAGAATTGCTGAGATGCTGTGGTGAGCATCTTGTGTTTACACCTGCTACAGTGTGTTTGGACTTTTGCAAGGGCACTGCCTGCTTCTGAGCTGCGATGGTGAAGAGAGGTGGAGTTACTTGATGGTTAGTGAAGGTTTATGGTTGCTCGCAGCATGTTTATTTAAGCAAGGTCAGATGACTCTCACCCGGACACATGGTCAGAGTCGAGCTGGGTTCGATCATGAAAAGATACCAGTGAGTGGGGTCGTTGGTTTAAACTTTCCGTAGCCCAAAGGGGTGAGTTGAGATCGATCCGGAGCATTGATAACCGACTCTCACCAGTGCTGCAACTAGAAGTTTGCAGAGAGGAGCAGAGAGAAAAGGTTTGAAACAGAAAAGACCAAGTGACAAAGAGATCACTATGTGGACTCTCTCCAAGTAGAGTCTTGATTCTAGGGTGAGTTTGATTCCATTCAGAAATGGAAGTGTGACTGTCACATAGTTAATCCACAGGAGTGAGTTTCTGGTTGAGGGATACCTTTGTGAATACCAGTTGTGTGTTTACCCTTGTCTGGGTGTGGTATTTCATTGAATAAGGCAACCCTGTGGCAAATCACTGCTGGAGTTACTTCATATGTCGTGGGACTGAGTAAGTGGCTATCACAGTTGTGTGATTGGGGTAACCCTGTGGAATCTACCGGTGTGTGATAACCCTCGCCTGGGTGGTAGTTCCCTTGATGACGGTACCTCAGTGATAAGCTACTGTTGATGATAATCCAGACGTGGATTCGGTTTGAGTCTCCTGTGGCCGCCACTTTGGGATGACCCGTAGCTGAATTCAGGTATGGAATTGTGGTAACCACTTGTGAGAAAGGATATTCTGTGAAGATCACTGTCGGTGATACTTCGCGTGAAGGATTCGGAGGACAACGGGAAGAATGACAACACCTGTCTATTCAGATTACAAATACCTCTCTCTCACCTGTGGACTGAACTGAACTTTCTTACATTCCATTGTAAGACTGTAACTCTTGCCACCTGAGCTTGAATGTGTTTGGGAACTTTATTTTTACACCTATATATGCATAACTCCTGACTTACCTGGTTTAAGTTACTATATGACATAGTTACTAATAAAATAGTGTTTTGTTAACAGCAAAACCAGACTCCAGGTGTGTCCTACTGCTGCTGATACTTTTACAGGGTTGTGTGTACGTAACACTTCATATTAAACATTTCCACTCTGGGAAAATGTCTCTGGCTATCCACTCTATTTCTCATCATCTTCCACCAGGTCACCTCTCATGTCTCCATTCTCCTCTCTTCTGTTTGTTCAGCTCCCACTTTCACCCCTCCCTGTCAGAACAAAGCCATCTGAAAATGGCTTTCCGGGGTGAGAGGAGGTTCACTTATATTCCCCATCGGATTTTCCATCGTTTCCCTATGGTTCCCCGCTCCACATGAGTCTACTCAAAGGGCCCCGTTGTTCCATAGTTCCCCATAGAAACATCTCTGATTGTTTGCTGATCCAGTGAATATTTGCATCTACAATAGATCAAGTCCTCTTTATAAAATGGAGCACGGTGTTCTCGGTGTGGGCCTGACCCAGGAGATATGGAGTCGGGCAGCATGTATTGGAGTATAAAAATATTATGGAGTATAAAACTTGTATCATTTGCTGTGTAACTAGTCAGTCTGCTATGCATGTACTCAACTTAGTAGAATGAAGTCTTAGGAATGTAGAAGACAATAGTATGTTAATGAGAGGTAGCTAAAGAAATGTAGATTAGAACTTTGCTCAGTTTTGAGTTTATTATTTGCTGTGCATGTACCCAATTTGGTAGGAGACTGAAGTCTTAGGAATGTAGAAGACAATGGTATGTTAATGAGAAGGTATCTAAGAGATGTAGATTAGAACATGATTAAGCCAATTGATAGGAACAATAGGGACATGTAGTACATGTAGTACGTGTAATACGCAACTATAGATCGATTACATATGCTAATACAACTGGACAAATACTATAAAAAGTGCTGTTTCCGAGGATCGGTGGGCAATCAGCGACTAGCTCAATGACTGTCTCAGCTTTGATTTGCAAATTAAAGTTTAACCCTTCTTGAAGAATCTTCTGCGTCTCCTGGTCATTTGTGAGGCATGAAAAACCACGACAAAATTGGCGACCGCGGCAGGACCGGATAGAGACCCGCGGAAAGGAAACGGCAGATTGGGGGCACTTCCCAGTCCTCCAGGGACCCCCACAAGGCTAACAGAATTAAGGGTGCACCCAAACAAAAAGTAAGCGCTTTTGCGACAATTTGGACTAAGAATTCTGTTGGCTTTGGGAGGTCTTGGAGTCTCAGAAGTGTGGAACCACTGCCGAAGGGTCTCTCCGGTCCAAAGAATCTGGCAGAATTGGGGGTTAACAGAGGAAGCTCAGAGGATTGATCAAGAACACTGCAGTGAAGGTAAGTACAAATAAGTTAATAAGATGTTAAGAAAAAGTCCACGTGGTGTTAGACCAGGCGTAGAATTAGAGTAAGTAATATTATCCAGTAAACGAACTGTGAATCTCCGAAATACCATAAAAAGAGAGAATAACATGACAGGTAAAGGAACAGCAGTAGAGATTCTGAGCAAAAAATTCCCGTTAATTAATAATGAGATCACAAAAACTTCAGAAAAATGGGAAAAAAGAACCAATAACCTGGTCACAAAGTGGCCAAGAGAAGGAACGTTTGATGTAAGTTTGTGCAAAGAAATGGAGGGACTAATTAAAAATTACAAACCAAAAGATAAATCTAAGAAAAGAGAGCAAAAAAGAGAACGAGAAATGGAAGTGCTGAAACTCTTCAGAACGGAGGGAGAAAGGCTGAGGAGGACAGGCAGAATATTGATTACAAGCGAGGAAGACACTGTGCTGGAGAAACAGCCTATTAGAGAGAGAGAAGGGTATGGTGAGAAGCTGGCTTCGGCTCCGTACCCGGATGCGAAAGAAACAGAAAAACCCCCTCCCTATAATGAGGAAGGAACCCCTAAGCAGTGCCTCCTGCTGACGGGAACAGTAACCATGCAGGGAGAAGTACAAGTTTGGGATAATGAGGAGAAAAAACAATACGAAAAGGGATTGAACGGATGAAATACTTAAGAGAGGAAAAGGAGTATCGGTTATACTATAGAAATAAACAGACTAGAAAAGAAAGTGGCTCATCAGGGCAGGAAGAGATAAGGTATTCAAGAGGAAGTGGAAAAAAGATAGGAGATGAGAGTCTTGGAGAAACACAAGAGAGAAGGGAATCAAGCACAAGTAAGGATCAGGAGTCCCTGCCACAGGTGTACAGACACGGACAGGAAGAAAGAAGGTGACTCATTGGAGGAGCAAGAGTTAAGTGGAGAGAGAGAGGACGTGAGAATTTGTGGGGAAGAGGTAGGAGGCGGAAGCCTAGAAGAACAGAAGGAGGCAGTAGGGGAGCGACTTGCGGAAGTAGAGAGAGAGCTAGATAAGCTACTGAGAGGGGATTGCCAGAAGAGATGCAAAAAAATACTCCAGGGGCCAACCAAGTATTGAATTAAGACAGAAAGGAAGGACTCCACAGGGAGACCGAGGGAAGAAGAGAACCCCGGAGACATTTGTGTGGGAGGCAGTAAAGACATACCCTGAGACAGATGGGGAGTCAGGTGAGGAGGAGAGCCAGGGCAGATGGGAAGAAGGAGGAAGAATGATGCTGTTGTTAGTAAAAGGATCAGGACAAGTGCAGTATATCCCTTGGGGATCCCAGGACCTAGAAGGGCTGAAAAACACTCTGCCCAATCTACATGAAGGAGCAGGGAAATGGATTAGAGCCTTTGAAGAAGAAACAGCGGGACGATTATTGGCTATGGGAGATTTGAAGGCACTGTTGATAAGGTTGATGGGAACCTCCAAATTTAACGAACTAATGGAAATGGCTGGCATAGTAAACTCGAACGACCCGAGAACTGATGGAGACGGGTTTGACAGAGTGAGGCAGAGGGTATGGCAGGCGCTCAGGAGGCTTTATCCACCCAAAGTGGACCCCAAAGCCTTAAAAGGGGATCCACTGGGAGACACTGAAAACCCAGCAGCCTACGTAGAAAACCAGTTGAAAAGGTGGAGACTGGAGACTGAGCAAGAGGTGGAGAATAGCTTATTAATGACCTCACTGTTCCGACATAGCATTTTGGATGCAATGCCTCCACAAGTAAAATCCAAACTGGAGGAAGTGGTTGGGCTAATGTCAAAGACCCCACAAGAATTTAGAGACCACGTAGTCCATGCGGTTGAGAAATACCGGAAAGACAAACAAAGGTTGGCTGAGCAGCAGGAAGAGGTGCAAAGAAAGTTAATACAAATGCAGCTCAAAGAATTCAAAAAGAAGGAAAAAGAGAAAAGCAAAAAGATGCTGCCAGCAATCACCGGTCCAAGTACAGCCATCGAACTGGACAAAGCACTGCTATATGGGGGAACCAATCATACTGTAAGACAAGGGCTGGAAAACCCCATGCCGATAATTATCTTTGAGGGAGCATTCCCACAAATGTCCTATCAGGAACAGACTAAATTCAAACAGCCCAGACAGGACTGGAAGTCCCAAGGAGGGGGACAGAGAAGCTATGGGCAGAGGGGACCAGTGAGGAAACAGGGGGAAAGAGGTAGAGAGATTGTGCCGGGAATGTAATCAGCCAGGTCACATGAGAAGAGATTGTCCATTTACACTATGGCCTGTCACACACCAGCAGGAACCGATAAGAAAGGAACTAAAGTTTAGCCAAGGACCAGCCCCCACAGGCCCAAGCGGACCTGTGAACCCCTATGCGAGGTATTAGGGGTGCCCCAAGAACTTGAGTGGGAAGGGACATTACCCAATGATAGCAAGGGAGGCAGATGAGGAACCCATTGTTCAGGTTATGTTAGAAGGGCAACTGACACCAATGATGATAGGTACTGGAGCCACGTACACTTGTGTACAGCCACAGTATGCCCTTCACCTTCCCATGTCAGGAAAGTTTATTAAGACGGTAGGGTTCTCGGGGAAAACACAGTGCATGGCTCCAGTGCGGTTGAGAATGAGAAATAAAGAAATTGTTTTGCCGGTGCTAGTATTAATTTGTTAGGCAGAGATGCCTTATTGAAATTGGAATTAAAATTAGAATGCACCAGAAATGGGCTGAGTGTGGAAAGAGCAGGGGCTCAATTGATAGTGCGAGAAGACAAGAAGGCTAATGTCTTTTGGATAGGACACATCGCAGCTCAGATTCAGGGAACCTGGGAAAAATGGAAAAAGGGCGTGCAGGCTATATTAACCAGGGCTGTAATGCCCAAATCTGAGCTACATTGTACAGTGATTTTTGACGAGACTCAGAACAGGGAGTTAGAGGAGAAATGGCACCTAGAGGCGTGTACCCAGCAGCGCCTGGAAGGGGAGGCTGTGATAATTGGAAAGCAAGGGGCAGCTTTACAAGTTAAATGGAAGACCTTTTTAGAAAAATGGTACAGGATACCGGAGGCTGCGCCCCGCGTAATGTTGTTGGTAAACAAGGGATATCAGTCTAAAGACTTAGGACCCTTAGTTAAGAGTGCTGAAACCGTGACAGTGTGAAGGAAAATCACGCCAGAGGTGTGGATATCAGAAGACAACAATTGTATTAAAATAATGGTAAGTGTAGATATGGTAGGGACAATGAGAGAGGTCGAAATAACTCCCCAACCACACATGTTCTTGCTGGGAAAGGAAAGAGGCCAGCAGAAAGCTAAAAGGTTAGATGAGTTGCCATCTATTCTGTGGTCACAGCATGACACGGACGTAGGGAAAATAAAAACAGCTAGTCCGGTGGAAATAAGGCTGAAAAGGGGAGCAATTCCACCCCGGAGACCACAATACCCTCTAAGACCAGAAGCGGAAGAGGGAATAGCATCGACAGTTCAGGGGTTGCTTGAAATAGGAGTGCTTAAAAGAACAAACAGTCCATGCAATACCCCGTTGCTGCCGGTTTTAAAAGCAGATAAATCTAAGTGGAGATTGGTGCATGATTTGCGAGCGGTAAATGATGTGGTAGAGGACTGGCCAGCGGTAGTCCCCAACCCAGACACGCTTTTGACTAATGTTCCACCAGGAGCAAGTTACTTTTCAGCGATTGATTTGTGTTCGGCTTTCTTCAGCATTCCTCTAGCCCACCAGTGTCAGTATCTGTTTGCATTTACTTACAGAGGTGCTCAGTATACCTATACCAGAATGCCGCAAGAATTTAAACATTCACCACACGTTTTTAATCAGATGTTGAAGGCAGACCTAGAGGGCGTACCATTGGAAAGTACATTGTTACAGTATGTGGATGACCTGTTGATTTGCTCCCACAGCGAGGAACAGTGTGAGCAGGACACTATAACTCTGTTAGAGAATCTGGCGCACGAAGGACATAAAGTATCCAAAAAGAAACTGCAATTTTGCACGCAGCAAGTGGAATACTTAGGCAGGGTAATATCCAAGGGAGTGAAGGCGATAGCACCAGATCAGATTGAGGCAATAACTAAGGCCCCCAAACCACAGACTGTAGGGCAGATGATGACGTTTTTGGGAATGGCAGGGTACAGCTCAGATTGGATAAGAGAATATGCTGAGATTGTGGCACCTTTGAGAAAGATAATGAAAGAAGCAGGACATACAAATTTGAAGAACAGCTTACAGTGGAATGGAGAGGCGGAGATAGCTTTCAATACAATTAAGCAGGAATTGCAGTCAGCACCAGCATTAGCTTTGCCTGACTACAAGAAAGTTTTTTATTTGTATGTATCCAACCGACTGGAGGATCATGTTACAGCAGTTCTAACACAGGAGACAGGCACAGGAAAAGCAAAGCAGCCGACAGCATACTACAGTACGAGACTAGATGAGGTGGCTCAGGGGTATCCACCCTGTTATCAGGGATTGGCGGCACTGTACTATGCATATGAAAAGGCATCATCTGTAACCCTGGGCTATCCTGTGACTCTGTACACACACCACAAAGTAGCAGAATTGCTGGAAAGAGGGAAATTTGTGTTGACGCCAGCCAGGATAGCAGCGTATCAGATGCTATTGACATTTCCAGACATAACTATACAGAGATGCACTACCAGTAATATAGCCGATTTTGTCCCTTTAGACTATGAAGGAGAACCCCGTGATTGTGTAGGGAAGACGATGGCATTTGCCAAATTAAGAACAGATTTACGGTCAGAACCACTAAAGGATGGGACTATGATGGAAATCATGCAGGGTTCTCAGTCGTGCAGCAGAATCAGTCAAGCTATAAGATTATTAGGATGGAGTCCTGTCCCCAACTGTGTTCCGCCCAACTGGCGGAAATCAAAGCCCTGACAGCTGCGTGTGAAATGATGGAAGGGGAGAAAGTAGACATCTATACTGATTCGGTATATGCTCATGCAGTATGCCATTTGTTCGGGGCAGTGTGAAAGCAGAGAGGTTTTAAAAAAGTAGCGGAGATCCCATACAACATTGTCAGCAAATTCTAGACTTAATAAAAGCCATAATGAAACCTAAAGCATTGGCTATAGTAAAATGCCAGGCACATAAAAAAGGAAATGATGTAATAACAAAGGGAAATCAAGTTGTGGACGAGGCAGCCAGAAAAGCGTCTGGGTGTACATCAGCTGTCATTGCCCCCCAGGTAAGCCTAGCTCCAGAACCTGTGGTAGAGGACCTAATTGAAATACAAGGTAAGGCAACTTTGGCAGAACAGACAAAGGGGGGCCAAGCAGAACCCGGAAGGCTTGTGGAGCATGGAAGACGGTTTGTTGGTAGCGCCCACCACTCTACTGACGATTCTAATTTCAGAAGTGCATGGGATTGACCATTGTGCAAGGGGGGAAGTGATAAAGAAAATAAAGGATGGTTTTTGGTCACCTCATTTACAGGCTTCAGTGGACTTTGTCTTGTCACAGTGTGAGGTATGCGCACAGAATAATGTTCGAAAGGGAATTACAACCCCAATAGGCCACATTCCTGTACCTGAAGGACCATTTAAACATCTAGTGATCGATTACGTAGACATGATAAAGACAGTGAGAGGGAAAAGATACATGCTGGTAGTAATTGATTGATTTAGCAGATGGGTGGAGGTGGTACCTTCAAGAGATCAAGGGGCAAAGACAGTTGCAAAATTTCTGACAAATGAAGTGATCCCAAGGTTTGGAATACCTACAGAAGTTAGCTCAGACAATGGTTCAGCTTTTATCCAGAAAGTGGTCAAACTGGTACTACAGGCGCTGAGGATAAAGCAAAGATTTGGATGTGTATACCACCCTCAGTCGCAGGGTATGGTAGAGAGAATTAATGGAACCCTGAAAGCCAAACTGAACAAAATTTGTGCAGACACTAAACTTAATTGGGTCGATGCTTTACCGTTAGCATTGATGAGTTACCGCATGCAAACTAATCGAATGACATGCCTAGCACTGCATGAGATTGCTGCAGGCTGGGAAGCTATCATACCTGTGATAGGGGTAAGCAAAAATGTTGAATGGATAAACTATATATGCTATAATCAGCCGAGATTCATCAACTACACCGATGATGCACTGGAGGCCTTGGGGCAACAGGTGGATGCAACTAGCAGGATGGCGTGGCAAAACAGACAGGTACTGGATTGGCTTTTGGCAGAAAAAGGGGGTGTGTGTGTAATGTTTGGAGAACAATGCTGCACTTTCATACCGAACAATACTAGCCCAGAAGGATCGTTTACTAAAGCAATGAATAAATTAAAGAATCAGCGGACGGAGGTCAAACAGAATGCAGGATTTGAACATCAGTTATTTGATTGGTTAGAAAGTAGACTCGGAGGATGGGGAGCATGGCTGACTAAAATAGCAATAACTGTTGGTATTGTATTGTTGAGCTGTGCGTTTGTGCTGTGCTGTTTTCCTCCTTGTCTCAAATCTTTTGTAGTGCGTGCTGCGACCAAACAATTTCCGATGCTCGTGGCAATTACTGAAGCAAGCTTAGTGGAGAAAGAAACACCGAAAATGTATCGTTACAGCCTACAACACCTGCAGGATGAACAAGAACAAAACGACAGTGTGGGAGTAGATTGTAAGGGCTTCGGAGTCTTTTTCCCTGTCTCAGGTACAAAGGGACAGGTTTTTGGCTCAGCGGCCCAGGGTAGCAGAGAGAGAATACTTTGAGGTCTTGGTGCAGAAAATTATAGTTTACCTGAGATTTGGGAATAAATGCTTGAGTTTATTGAGACTTTTGTGCGCGGACTCTTAGTCTTCTTTCTCTGTATGAGTCCCTCTGGGTCTCAAATAGAGCATATATTGGAGTATAAAAATATTATGGAGTATAAAACTTGTATCATTTGCTGTGTAACTATGCATGTCTGCTATGCATGTACCCAATTTAGTAGAATGAAGTCTTAGGAATGTAGTAGACAATAGTATGTTAATGAGAGGTAGCTAAAGAAATGTAGATTAGAACATTGCTCAGTTCTGAGTTTATTATTTGCTGTGCATGTACCCAATTTGGTAGGAGACTGAAGTCTTAGGAATGTAGAAGACAATGGTATGTTAATGAGAGGTAGCTAAGAGATGTAGATTAGAACATGATTAAGCCAATTGATAGGAACAATAGGGACATGTAGTACATGTAGTACGTGTAATACGCAACTATAGATCGATTACATATGCTAATACATCTGGACAAATACTATAAAAAATGCTGTGTCCAGAGATCGGTGGGCAATCAGCGACTAGCTCAATGACTGTCTCAGCTTTGATTTGCAAATTAAAGTTTAACCCTTCCTGAAGAATCTTCTGTGTCTCCTAGTCATTTGTGAGGCACGAAAAACCACAACACATGTACTACATAAATTTCACTTTTGTTATACACCTTGTCCAAACAAACCAATGTTATTTCTGTCTGACACTTACCCTTGCCCGTCACTGTGAATTCCGCTGACCGGTTGCTGCCCACTTCATTGGAAGCCTGACAGATGTACGTCCCGTAATCGGTGTGAGATATTGATAGAAACTGGATGCTGTTACTCCTTTCTGTCCAGACTTGAGTTCCATCTTTGTACCAGGTGTACTCACTGATTGCCGGGTTAGCTGAGGCAGAGTTACAATTGAGGACAACTCTGTCCCCTTCCTTAATATTCTGAGTATCTGTTCGCTCGTTTACTGACAGTGAGATGGTAACATTTCGAGGAGGATCTGAAAACACAGGGAATGAGTTAAACAGAGACAGAGAGAGGTTTACAAAGACCGGGGTGGTGGGGGTGGTGTTTGGTGTAGTGACCGCGGGGCCGTCAGGTGGTGTAGTGGCCGGGGGGGGGGGGGGATCACAGACAGGGAGAGGATCACAGAGATGGGAAGGAGTGTAGGGGACAGAGGGGAGGGTTCACAGAGACAGGGAGGGGTGTAGGAGCCGGAGGGGGTCACAGAGATGCAGAGGGGTTTAAGAATCAGAGGAAGTTACAGAGACAGGGAGGGGTGTAGGAGCTGGAGGGGGTCACAGAGATGCAGAGGGATTTAAGAGCCAGAGGGAGTTACAGAGGCAGGGAGGGGTGTAGGAGCCGGAGGGGGTCACAGAGATGCAGAGGGGTTTAAGAATCAGAGGGAGTTACAGAGACAGGGAGGGGTGTAGGGTCTGGAGGGTTTCACAGGGACAGGGAAGGGTGAGACTGAGAGTGTGGATGTTGAAGGGACATTCGGACGATGGGGATGAGAAGTCGAGGTGTTTCTGGTCTTCGGTTACACTCTCTGACTTACTCTTCACATCCAGTGAGATCTCCGTTTCTCGTGTCTGGGATCCAAAGTTGGCCGCACATTTCACTGCCTGGCGGGAATTCTCAGACATTGGTGTGTACACCACAGTGTGGGAATAAATCCATTGGTAATCCTGGAAAACCTGGGATTCTTCCCCAGTCACCTGAGGATCGTTGAAACCAGGGAGGTGCCACTCAAACACAGGAGTGTCCTCAGGGCAGTAAGTGTGAACAGAGCAGGTCAGAGATACGGCTTCTCCCTCCACCACTCGCTCAGGTACCTCGATCACCGGTCTCCCTGCACTCCCTGTGGAACAAACCAGCAAACAATGTGTGGCCCTGCAAGGGTTAAAGCAGCTGACATTCCCCACCCACCTCCCCCTCCCTCTCCCCAGTCTCAGAGTAGCTGAGTTCAGATCCCACAGCCCAGGAGGGCTTTTCCCATTGTCACAGACAGGGAGGGAGCACTGCCGGAGGGCCAGTGAGGAGGGAGTGCTGCAGGAGGGGCAGTGAGGAGGCAGCGCCATGGGAGGAGAGTGAGGAGGGAGCGCTGAGGAGGGGCAGTGAGGAGAGGGTACCGCGGGTTGGGTGGTAAGTACAAGTGGAGGTCATTCAAAGATGTAGCAATGGAGGCCAGGACTTCAAAATATGAGAGCAAAGAGGAGACTTTGAATATCACTGGCAGAGAAGATGAATGAAAAACCCAAAGCATTTTATAAGCTCATTTAAAGGCAAGAGAGTAACGAGAGAGAGAGAGAGGAGAATCCAACGAAGGCCAAAGCGGCAACCTGCTCATGGACGTAGGTAAGGGTTGAACACTCGTTGTTTTCTACTGTGGTTTGACCTACTGTGCGCTCAGAGATGTTCTTCTGCACACCACCGTTGTAACACGTGGTTATTTCAGCTCCAGTCAGCAAGAACCAGTCTGGCCACCCTCCTCTGACCTCTCCCATTAACAAAGCGTTTTCACCCACAGAACAGTCGCTCACAGAATGTACTCTGATTGTTTTCTCACAATATATACGATTGTTTACGATCTATGTAAACTCTACAGACTCCTGAACATGAAAATTCCAGCCATTTCTGAAATAATCAAACCACCCCGTCTGGCCCCAACAATCATTCCACGAGCAAAGTCACTCTGATCACTTTTCTTCCCCATTTTGATGTCTGGTTGAACAACAACTGAACCTCATGACTGTGTCTGAGTGCTTTTATGCAGAGTTGCTGCCACGTGATTGGCCGATTAGATATTTACATTAATGAGCAGGTGCCCCTGATGAAGCGGCCACTGCGTGTGTAAGACCTGACAGAGACTCAGGATAGGTGATGGATGTAGTCAGCGCACTATCTCGATGCACTGATGTGATGAAATGTCTGGCATCTAAAGCAAAGATTTTCACTGTACCTCGGGGTACGTGTGACAATAGTAGACAAGGAATTCACAGTGCTCCCAAAGTTCTGATTGGATATCAGCAAAGAAAGTCCAGTTGGTAAATTTTCAAAAGATATGAAAATTGTGATATTGTTGAGATAAAGACGCTGAAGTTTGATATTGATCATGGAAGTTAGAACAGTACAGCACAGTACAGCCCGTTCAGCCAGCGATATGGTGCCAACCTTCTAACCTACTCCAAGATCAATGTAACCCTTTCTCCTCCATAGCTCTCCATTTTCCTTTCATCCCTGTGCTGATCCGAGAGTCTCTCAAATGTCCGGAATGCATCTCTCTCTACCCCCACCCCTGGCCATGTGGTACATGTACCCACAACTCCCTGTGTTAAAACTTACCTCTGACATTCCCCCCTATACTTTTCTAAGTCCTTGTATTAGCCATTTTCACACTGGAGAAAAGTCTCTGCTCTCCTCTCTGTCTGTCTTTATCATCTTATCCGTCTCTGTCGAGTTGCCTCTCATCCTCCTTCACTCCAAAGGGAAAAGGCCCAGCTCACTCAGTCTGTCCTGATAAGACATGCTGTCTGGTCCAGGCAGTATCTGGTAAATCTCCTCTGCACCCTCTCTAAAACTTCCAATTCCTTCCCATATGAGGCAAGCAGAGCTGGGCACAATTGTGGTCTGATTCCAGTTTTATCGAGCTGCAACATTACTTCACAGCTCTGGAACTTCCAAGATCTCTCTGTTACTTCACAATGCTAAGAGTGTTTCCATTGACCCTGTCTGCTGCCTTCAAGTTTGCCCTTCCAATGGGTAAACTGGGCAGAACAGTGGCAGGTGGAGTTTAATCCAGATAAGTGTGATAGGATGCACTTAGGAGGATTAATTGAGTTTTTTGTCCGATGCACATGACCACATACGGTGGTCCACAGTGTGATGGGCAAATCGACTGGGTGTCCAGCATGTGGAGGTCTGCTAAGACACAGGCAGACACACCATGGGACACCGAACGAGCTTTGTGCACCCACGTGAAGGTGGGGGTTTTTTGGGAGGATCGATTCGGGGAATCGATCAGTGGCTCACAGTGTGTGAAGGTAAGACCGGTGGGGAACTGTTCGTGTGTCCACCCTCGCCTAGGTGACAGGTCCACCACTGAAGAACGGTCGTACGTGGTCATAGTCGGTGACCATAACAGGACAGGAAGACAATGGAAAGATCAACGGCAACAGCATCACCTCTCTCTCTCTCTCTCCAATGTTACACAAGAATCTACCTCGAACTGAACTGAACTGAACCCTTCACTATCGTAAGACTCTATCCATTTACCCCTAGGCTTGAAAGAGTCTGGTTTTGGTTCCTAGTTCCACCCTTCTGTATATATCATTGCTAACCTGGTTCATACATTTGCATTTTATAGTACTGCATTGCTTAGTTTACCAATAATCACTATTAGTTTACGGTAATACCAGACTCCAATGGGTTTCCCATTTCTGCTGGTTTGGTAACCCGGTCACGGGGTACGTGACAACAGAGAAACTTACTTGCAGCAGACCACAGGCACACTCTCGGCAGCAGTCACAAGAACAGCATAAACTTAACTGAAGTTTCACAAGAAAGCACAATTAGAACAAAAACACAAAGTCCATTGTAGTGCAAAGTGGTCCTAGTGTTGCTGTACTGAGGCGGTGATTGTGGTTGTGCCTGTTGGTCCAGGAACCGAATGGTTGAAGGGAAGTAGCTGTTCCTTAACCTGGTGAGATGGGACTTCAGGCTTCTGTACCTCCAGCCTGATCGGAGTTACGAGAAGATGGCACGGCCCAGATGGTGGGGATCTTTGATGGTGGATGTTGCCTTCTTGAGGCAGCACCTCTTGTAGATACTATCGATGATGGGGGGTGATGTGTCGTTACGTATTGGGCTAAGTCCACTACCCCTGGCAGCTTCTCGAATCGCCATACCGGACTGCGGGACTGCAGGCTTCTGTTCCTACACTATAAATTGCTGGATCCTGGGAAATACCAAGGAATAGAGAGACCTCAGTGTACAATCACTGGAATCCCTGAAGGTGCAGGCATGGTTAGTGTAAAGTTTTACATTATTAACGATCATGGTGTTCCAGTTTCCTCCCACATCCCAAAGATGCAGAGTTTGCAAGCTGAGGACATGCTGCGTCGGCACTGTAATTATTGTGACAATTTCAAGCTCCCCTCGGAAAATCCCTGGACTGTGTTGGTTGTTGATGCAGACAACGTACTTCACTGTATGTTTCGGTGTTACTGATGTACACGTGACAAATAAAGCTAGTCTCAAGCTTTCTTTGGATAAAGTGGTGTGAGAAGGTGAATGGGATCCTTGTCTTCATTAGCTGAGGCATAAAATACAGGAAGCGTGAGGTTACAGTACAACTGTACAACACAGTGGACAGGCCACAGCCTCGGGACCGCGTTCAGTTCTGGTCACCACACTGTAGGAAGGAGGTGACTGCACTGGAGAGGAGATTCCCCAGGACGTTGCCCTGAATGCAGCATTCTCGTGTCAAGGTGTTACGTATTCAGGCAACAATAAAGATATGAGTTCGACAAGGGTTTCTTATAACAAACAACACGTTTATTAAACACAGAAAACAAACCCCCCAAAAGTAAACAAACACTACCGTAACCGGAAACAGCTGCTGAGCGGCTGTTCAAACAGTTCGTAAAGTGATATTCCAAAACAGTTCTTAAAGTGATATTCCAAAACAGTTCTTAAAGTGATATTCCAAAACAGTTCTTAAAGTGATATTGCCAAAAGTTCGATATGCTCACAGTCCATTTAAAAGGAGAGACTTTACAGGACGATTTAAGTTTTCTTTCACGTCGCTTGCTTCGATTCCCGACGTCGAAATTCCCACGAAGAATTTACGAAACAGAACGGCTTAAAGGCACTGACCTTTCCTTCTCCACTACCTTCAATCCTTTCTAGGTAAACCTAGGGATTAACACGAAGATAGTCAACGAAATCCTTCCAAATAAGGATCAAACAAAGGTCGCCCCCGTTTCACCGTAGAAAGCGATTCTCCTCGATCTTTAACTTCCAACCTTGAATCTTCACTCTCCTTTAATTCTCAAACTAACAGAATCATAAAGAACCTGTTGGCATTAACCTTTTAAACTTTAGGCATTAAATAAAAACTTCATCCTTCAACTAAACTGCGTCATCACTTCAAACACGCAGTGGCATGAAGTCAACTTGGCAAATCCAGCCACGAACTGCCCCTCCTCACAGGGTGGGGTCTACCTTTTATAACCTGTAAAAAAACCCGTCACATGATCTCTACTGGCGGGAAAATGACGTCATTCCACCATCACAAGACCATCACCTCAAGTCCAGTACAGCTTCAACCCCAGTCACATGACAAGGGCACCACTGTCATGTGTCACGAGTACGTAACAAAGGAAAGGTCGGAGGGGCTGTGTCCCTTCTCCCTGGAGTGGGGAAGGATCCTGGGGGAGGGGGGGGGGAGAAGAGAATCAAGATAATTTATGAGGGAAATGGAGATGGTAGGCTGTAGGAAGGTTTTCCTCATGGTGAACTTCACTAAATCTAGTGGCACGGGTGAGGGGAAGAAGGAGAGTATTTGAGGGGGGAGTTTTTATTGCAATGGTTTGGGGAACGCTGGGATGTAGAGTTGGGAGTGATACACACTCTCACAGCGCTGATGAATTATCTGGAGGAGCACTTGAACGGCCAGAGAAGGGGCACAGAAAGGGAGATGGGGTTGAGAGCGATAATAAATCAGTCATGATGGAATGGTGGAGCAGATGTGATGGGCTGAACGGCCTGGTTCTGCTCCTATGCCTTATGGCCTTGTGGATCTAATGCTGAGATACGGAGTTGTTGTATCTGGGCCGGCAGGGACCCAATGGGCCGATAGACCCGTTCCCGTGTCGTACAACTCTGGGACTCGACCAGACGGGTTAGCAGGTGGGGAAGGAGAAGGGATAGTGGAGGAGTGAGTGGGAGAGAGAGGTCAGTTGATACTGGGTTGAACATTAAATTATTAACTCACTAGATACCAGGAGTGTGAAACCGATTGGATCCGACCATTTACCAGCCGATGCTTCAATCCGGAAATAATACTTCCCACTATCGGATTCTTTTAAATTCCCGATCTTCAATGAACAGTTTTCACTCAGCATGTTTCCCAGGAACTCGACCCGTCCTGTATAATTCCCGCTGATCCCACTTGAAGTGTGATATACTGGAGTCCCTTTGTAATTCTGGTCTTTGAACCAGATTCCAGCGTCCGTCGGGTATCTCCTTCTGAATCCAGGAATGTGGAACAGGCAGGGGATGATCACACAGGACCCTTCCCGGGCATGGAGTGAGAGGGGGGTCCACACTGCCCAGTTATTACTCCCTGAAAAGAACCAAGTCACATTGTGGGACATCAAAACCAGACAACCCACACCCCCAAAACTAGACGGCGACGAGAGAACAGGGGGAGGATTCATCTTGAGATGGGACCACATCCCATCAGGGAGGTGGAGGAGTGTAGGGGCCAGATGGAGGTCACAGAGATGGGAGAGGTGTAGGGGCCAGAGGGTGTCTGTGAGTGGTGTAAAGGCTGGAGGGGACTACAGGGATGGGGAGCGGTGTGAGTGGCAGAGGAGTTACAGGAACAGGGAGGGGTCTAAAGGTGTAACACAGAGATGGGGGAAATGGAAGGGCTGGAGGGGGTCACAGAGACTGGGAGGGGGTGTAGAGGCCAGAGAGGGTCACAAGAGACTGGGAGGGGTTGGGAACGGTCACAGAGAGGGAGAGGGTTGATAGGGACTGGAGGGAATTACAGAGACCAGGAGAAGTGTAGGAGCTGGATGGGGTTTCAGAGACAGAGTGGTTTGTAGGGGTTGGAGAGAGGTACTGTGAAATGCAGGGGTGTTGTGGTTGGAGAAGGTTAGAGAGACTGGGAGGGTGTAGAGGTCAGATGAGTTTACAGAGGTGGGAAGGGAAAAGGGGCCAGAGATGTGAAACAGAGATGGGAAGGGTGGGGGGCCGGGAGGGGTTGATTACAGAGATGGGGAGGGCTGTAGGGGACAGAGGGGAGGTCACAGAGACGAGGAGGGGTGCAGTGGCTGAAGGGGGTCACAGAGATGAGGAGGGGTGTAGGGGCCAGGGGAGGGGGTTACAGAGTCAGGGAGGGGTGTAAGGTCCATATGGGGTTACAGAGACAGTGAGGGTGTAGGGACAGGAGTGGGGTCACAGAGATGGGGAGGGTGTAGGGACCAGAATTGGGTCACAGAGATGGGAGGGGTGTCGGTGATAGACAGTGTTGTCCAGTGCAGGATGCTGAGTGAACGGATGATGGTTGAATGGGAGGGTTCGGGTCAGGTCACGGGGCAGCTGACTGATGAATATAACATGGCCGAAGGTCGAGGAGCCATCGATACAAACCATACACCGGCAGTTTAGTTCTCTCAGAGGCGGCTTTTCCTACTGAATTGATGGCTTCACACCAGTACTCCGTGTCTTCATAAGCTCTGTAGATCTGATATGTTCGACCTGATGTCTGGGAACTTGCACCATTTGACTGATACCATCTGTATCCTGTTACTGGAGGGTTACTGTCCCCGGCCACACACTCCAATGTCACAGAGTCACGGGAACCGATGGTCTTGAAGGGAGAGAGGGTGAGGTGAGCAAACGTGGGAGCATCTGTGCAACCAAAAGAGCCAAACGTCAGAGAAAGGGTTTATCCTCCACAGAGCAGAGGAGCACAGTGTGACTCTCCCAGGGTGCTCCCTGCTCACCACCCCTCCCACAACGTTCCCTCCTCACCACCCCTCCCACAACGTTCCCTCCTCACCACCCCTCCCACAACGTTCCCTCCTCACCGCCCTCCCACAGTGCTCCCTCCTCACCGCCCCTCCCACAATGTTCCCTCCTCACCACCCTTCCACAACGTTCCCTCCTCACCACCCCTCCCACAACGTTCCCTCCTCACCACCCCTCCCACAACGTTCCCTCCTCACCACCCCTCCCACAACGTTCCCTCCTCACCACCCCTCCCACAACGCTCCCTCCTCACCACCCTCCCACAGTGCTCCCTGCTCACCGCCCCTCCCACAACGCTCCCTCCTCACCACCCCTCCCACAACGCTCCCTCCTCACCACCCCTCCCACAACGTTCCCTCCTCACCACCCCTCCCACAATGCTCCCTCCTCACCCGTCCCACAGTGCTCCCTGCTCACCGCCCCTCCCACAACGCTCACTCCTCACCACCCCTCCCACAACGCACCCTCCTCACCACCCCTCCCACAACGTTCCCTCCTCACCACCCCTCCCACAACGTTCCCTCCTCACCACCCTCCCACAACGTTCCCTCCTCACCATCCTCCCACAACGTTCCCTCCTCACCACCCTCCCACAACGTTCCCTCCTCACCGCCCCTCCCACAACGTTCCCACCTCACCATCCTCCCATAACGTTCCCTCCTCACCATCCTCCCACAACGCTCCCTCCTCACCGTCTCTCCCACAACGCTCCCTGCTCACCGTCCCTCCCACAATGTTCCCTCCTCACCACCCCTCCCACAGTGCTCCCTCCTCACCGCTCCTCCCACAACGTTCCCTCCACACCACTCCTCCCACAACGTTCCCTCCACACCAGTCCTCCCACAACGTTCCCTCCTCACCACCCCTCCCACAGTGCTCCCTGCTCACCGCCCCTCCCACAACGTTCCCTCCTCACCACCCTCCCACAACGTTCCCTCCTCACCATCCTCCCACAACGTTCCCTCCTCACCACCCTCCCACAACGCTCCCTCCTCATCGTCTCTCCCACAACGTTCCCTCCTCACCACCCTCCCACAACGCTCCCTCCTCACCACCCCTCCCACAACGTTCCCTCCTCACCACCCTCCCACAGTGCTCCCTGCTCACCGCCCCTCCCACAATGTTCCCTCCTCACCGTCCCTCCCACAACGTTCCCTCCTCACCGTCCCTCCCACAACGTTCCCTCCTCACCGTCCCTCCCACAATGTTCCCTCCTCACCACCCCGCTCACAGTGCTCCCTCCTCACCGTCCCTCCCACAACGTTCCCTCCTCACCACCCCTCCCACAACGTTCCCTCCTCACCACCCCTCCCACAGTGCTCCCTCCTCACCACCCCTCCCACAGTGCTCCCTCCTCACCACCCCTCCCACAACGTTCCCTCCTCACCGCCCTCCCACAGCACTCCCTCCTCACCACCCCTCCCACAACGTTCCCTCCTCACCACCCCTCCCACAACGCTCCCTCCTCACCACCTTCCCACAGCACTCCCTCCTCACCACCCCTCCCACAACGTTCCCTCCTCACCACCCCTCCCACAACGTTCCCTCCTCACCACCCCTCCCACAACGCTCCCTCCTCACCACCTTCCCACAGCACTCCCTCCTCACCGCCCCTCCCACAACGTTCCCTCCTCACCACCCTCCCACAACGTTCCCTCCTCACCACCCTCCCACAGTTCTCCCTCCTCACCGCCCCTCCCACAACGTTCCCTCCTCATCACCCCTCCCACAGTTCTCCCTCCTCACCGCCCCTCCCACAACGTTCCCTCCTCATCACCCCTCCCACAACGCTCCCTCCCACAGTGCTCCCTCCTCACCGCCCCACCCACAACGTTCCCTCCTCACCACCCTCCCACAGTGCTCCCTCCTCACCGCCCTCCCACAGCGCTCTCTCCTCACCACTCTTCCCACAGCGCTCCCTCCTCACCGCCCCTCTCACAACGTTCCCTCCTCACCACCCTCCCACGTTCCCTCCTCACCACCCCTCCCACAACGTTCCCTCCTCACCACCCTCCAACGTTCCCTCCTCACCACCCCTCCCACAACGTTCCCTCCTCACCACCCTCCCACAATGTTCCCTCCTCACCACCCCTCCCACAACGTTCCCTCCTCACCACCCACCCACAACGTTCCCTCCTCACCACCCCTCCCACAACGTTCCCTCCTCACCACCCTCCCACAACGTTCCCTCCTCACCACCCCTCCCACAACGTTCCCTCCTCACCACCCTCCCACAACGTTCCCTCCTCACCACCCCTCCCACAACGTTCCCTCCTCACCACCCTCACACAACGTTCCCTCCTCACCACCCCTCCCACAGTGCTCCCTCCTCACCGTCCCTCCCACAATGTTCCCTCCTCACCACCCCGCTCACAGTGCTCCCTCCTCACCGCCCCTCCCACAACGTTCCCTCCTCACCACCCCTCCCACAGTGCTCCCTCCTCACAACCCCTCCCACAGTGCTCCCTCCTCACCGCCCCTCCCACAACGTTCCCTCCTCACCATCTCTCCCACAACGTTCACTCCTCACCATCTCTCCCACAGTGCTCCCTGCTCACCGCCCCTCCCACAACGTTCCCTCCTCACCACCCTCCCACAACGTTCACTCCTCACCGCCCCTCCCACAACGTTCCCTCCTCACCGCCCCTCCCACAGTGCTCCCTGCTCACCGCCCCTCCCACAACGTTCCCTCCTCACCACCCTCCCACAACGTTCCCTCCTCACCACCCCTCCCACAACGTTCCCTCCTCACCACCCTCCCACAGCGATTCCTCCTCACCGTCCCTCCACAGCGATCCCTCCTCACCGCCCCTCCCACAGCGATGCCTCCTCACCACCCTCCCACAGTGCTCCCTGCTCACCACCCCTCCCACAACGCTCCCTCCTCACCGTCCCTCCCACAGCGATCCCTCCTCACCACCCTCCCACAGTGCTCCCTGCTCACCACCCTCCCACAGTTCTCCCTCCTCACCGCCCCTCCCACAATGTTCCCTCCTCATCACCCCTCCCACAACGCTCCCTCCTCACCGCCCCTCCCACAACGTTCCCTCCTCACCGCCCCTCCCACAACGTTCCCTCCTCACCACCCTCCCACAGTTCTCCCTCCTCACCGCCCCTCCCACAACGTTCCCTCCTCATCACCCCTCCCACAACGCTCCCTCCCACAGTGCTCCCTCCTCACCGCCCCACCCACAACGTTCCCTCCTCACCACCCTCCCACAGTGCTCCCTCCTCACCGCCCTCCCACAGCGCTCCCTCCTCACCGCCCCTCTCACAACGTTCCCTCCTCACCACCCTCCCACAACGTTCCCTCCTCACCACCCCTCCCACAACGTTCCCTCCTCACCACCCTCCAACGTTCCCTCCTCACCACCCCTCCCACAACGTTCCCTCCTCACCACCCTCCCACAATGTTCCCTCCTCACCACCCCTCCCACAACGTTCCCTCCTCACCACCCTCCCACAACGTTCCCTCCTCACCACCCCTCCCACAACGTTCCCTCCTCACCACCCTCCCACAGTGCTCCCTCCTCACCGTCCCTCCCACAATGTTCCCTCCTCACCACCCCGCTCACAGTGCTCCCTCCTCACCGCCCCTCCCACAACGTTCCCTCCTCACCACCCCTCCCACAGTGCTCCCTCCTCACAACCCCTCCCACAGTGCTCCCTGCTCACCGCCCCTCCCACAACGTTCCCTCCTCACCATCTCTCCCACAACGTTCACTCCTCACCATCTCTCCCACAGTGCTCCCTGCTCACCGCCCCTCCCACAACGTTCCCTCCTCACCACCCTCCCACAACGTTCACTCCAGAGCACTCCCTCAGTATCCATCTCATAACACCCCACTGACTCTCCTGCAATGCCCCCTCCCACCACGCTGTCTCCTGACCACCCCTCCCACTGTGCTCAGTCTGTGGTCTGGAGTCTGACCCTGACCCTCCTCACTCTGACATGAGGTGATGGGTCTCACTGAGCCAAGCCTGTTGTCTGTTTCTGTGACACTCAGCAGCTCCCAATACTCACACTTCACGTTTAAGGTGATGGGTTGGGACGGAGGTTTTCCCAGTGAGGACGAATGCTCACAGCTCAGCGTCCTGCCGTGGTCCCGGTAGGAAGCGACAAATCTCAGAGAGAGGCTGGTTGACTCGACGTTCAGGTCCGCGCTCTGAGCTTCTGTTGAAGGTTGTTCAGCCAATCCGTCTGCACCCGTCCATGTCAGGTGACCTGGGCAGCCGTATCTCACAGAGCAAGTTAACGTCACCGCCCCTCCCTCGGTGATCTCCTCGGGTGTGGAAATCATTGGCAAGTTGGACACAACTGAGAAAGAGAGAGTGGATTAATCAGTGTGAACAGTTTGTGTGATTGCAGTCGACCCCAGTGTACTTTACCCCAGGGATTTGGAAATGGGAATATGTACAGTGCTCCCAGTGAGGCTCAACACAGGAATATGGAGACCGGCACCGTGCGCAGAGTTTCCGGTGCGGACCAACTCTAGGATAAGGACACTGAAACTGCCTGGTGCGTCTGGTATGGGTCTGACCCAGGGATATGGAGACCGGAACTGTGCACGGTGCTCCCGGTGTGGGTCTGACCCAGGGACACGGAGACTGGAACTGTGCACGGTGCTGTTGGTGTGGGTCTAACAGCATCAGATCCAGTCTGTGGACATACCTGATACATTTACCAGGACTCCATTTCGTCCAGAAAATTTCTCACCACTGTTGTCCTCCATTCTGAAGTAGTACCGGCCCACATCCCTACGGGTCACATTAGTAATAGTTAACATGCAGTCTTTCTCAGTTTCCCACTGTGGGTAGAGGCGAGCTCTCTGCTGGAACTGAGGGTCTGATTGCCTTTTGGAGTTGATGACAAGGGTCCCATGAGTCTTGTTGTCTTTCAACCACTTCACCTCAGTGAGCGGATGGCTTGCTGGATGATCGAAGCTGCAGGGGATCCGCACACAGGAACCGTCCGAGGCCATGATGTTCTGTGGTGTTCGGACATTCCACCATGAGTAGACAACTCCTGTCGAGACAACAACTCTCCTTCAGTCAGTGGAACAGGCCCTTCGGTCCACAATGTTGTACCGACCATTTAACATACTCAGAGATTATTATAAACCTCCCTCCCTCCCTCCCTCCCTCCCATATAACCCTCCATTTTCCCTTCATCTTTGTGCCTGTATACGTGTCTCTGAAATACCCCTGAAGAATCTCCCTCTTCCACCACCCCTGGCAGTGACTTCCACACACCCTTCACTGCCTGTGTACAAAACCTGAATTTCCCCTATATTCTCCTCCAAGCACCTTGTAATTAATCTCTCTCATATCAGCCAATTAAAAAAATACTGAAGACACAAGTAGTAGAATTCTTAAAAGTGAGTCTGTAGGTTGTAGAATCAGATCAGAGTTATACTGAGTTCATATATCCACGCCAGTTTGGGAGCCTGATGGTGTGGGGCATCCTTTCTCAATCTTTCTGCCCTGGAGAAACCCTTTGAAGTAATTTTCAGGTCTCAGGGAAGACTTGTGTAAAAATTATTATATCTGCAGCTCATGGGGCACCTTCAACTGAAATGAGACGATTTCTGTCCTTGCTCTTGATGCTTGTTAAACAAGAAAATGCTCATTCACATACATAAGAAATTGAAAACTGCAGCAAAATTTTCATTCAAAATCTGGTAAGACCTGGTAAATCTGGTAAGTACCTCTGTCCCAGGATACTGGCGGACGTTTACCGCTGTACCATTGAGAGCATACTCACCAGCTGCATCTCAGTGTGGTATGGCAATTGTCCCAAAGCACTCCAGTGTGTGGTGAAAACTGCCCAGCGGATTATCGGCACCCAATTGCCCACCATTGAGAACATCTACCATAAACGCTGCCTGGGCAGGGTGAAAAGCATTATCGAGGTTGCATCTCACCCTAACCATGGACTTTTTACTCTCCTCCCATCTGGTAGGAACTACAGGAGCCTCCGCTCCCGCACCAGCAGGCACAGGAAGAGCTTCTTCCCTGAGGCTGTGACCCTGCTGAACCTCACATCACAGCGCTAAGCAGTATTGCACCCATATTGGACTGTCTCAGTTTATATTTGTGAGCTGTAGCACTTATATTTATTCACAGTTATTTTTAAATTAACACTATTCTTTCCATTTCTGGTTAGATGCTAACTGCATTTCATTTGTCTTTGTATCTGTACTTGGCACAATGACAATAAAGTTGAATCTAATCTAATCTAAAATTTTCATTGCTTTCCTATGAATGGCAGGATACTCTTTCATAGAAATCCAGAACTTGTCCAGGGGCAGGTCAGTAAATCTCATCTTGAGTACATGATCAGAGTGCAGCTCACAAAGTTCCTCCTCTTCTCTCAGAGTCAAATTCTCTGGCTGAGCGGAAGATTCAGAGAAAGGGTCCTTCACCCAGTCATACACTTGTGTTGCAGGAAAAGTGCTGTTCAATTTTGTTCTACAGTTCTTCCAGGTAGTTTACAATCGGACTCGAGACTTTCTGATATCCTTCCTCACTCTCAAGACTAAGCAGTGGAAACATTTCAAGATTTCTTTTTGTAACATGATTTTTCCAAAGATTTAGTTTCCTTTTAAATCCAAGAATCTGGTCACTTGAAGTCAAAACATTTTCTCTGAGGCCTTGCAGAGACCTGTTCAACTGGTTCATATGATGAAATATGTCTGCTAAGTAGGCTAGTTTCTGCAGCCGTTCTTCATCTTCAAAGCACTCATCAAAACCTGGCCTACTATCTTTCAGACATTTGGGCATCATTATGCCAAAAGGTTTCACAAAATTATCAGAGTGTAATTATCAGCCTTTATATAAAAAAATTAAGGAAGATGTGGCAAGATGGAACCTGATTCCTTTTTTCAGTCTCAGCTCAAGGATTGAGTCTATTAAAATGAATATACTGCCCAGACTGTTATATCTCTTTCAGACCCTACCATAGAGATGAATCAAAATCAATTCAATGAATGGAACAAGATGCTATCAAGGTATATTTGGCAGGGTAAAAGGCCCAGAGTTCATCTCAAAACTTTGTAATTAGCAAGGGAAAAGAGGAGGATGGGGCTTGCCTTCTCTTAGAGATTATTATTTTGCAGTACAGTTGAGAGCTGTGATATGTTGGTGCAACCCATCATATGACGCTCAATGGAAAAACATTGAGGAGCGGGTACTTCCCATCTCTATACAAGCAATTTTGGCTGATAACAACCAGCAAAGGTAAATATTATTGGTAAACCATGGGTGAAATTGATTCTTAAAATATGGAGAACTACTAGAAAAGAATATAATCTAGAGGGAGATATTGCAATTCTTAAATGGTGTGCATATGACTTGGATTTTACACCAAATACATCGGATGCTAGATTTAAGGACTGGACAGCTAAAGGAATAACAGTTCTTTGCAACATAATGAAAGAAGGAACACTGTTCAGTTTGAAATGCTTAAAGAGAAACACTTATTAGAAAAACAAGTTTTTTATCAGTATTTACAGATGCGACAATATGTTAAAAAGATGCTTAAAAATGTAACCAAGGCAAATACATGCTTGATAGAGCTCTTTAGAAAAGCATATAATTCAGGTAATGGCAGTAGAATAATTTCAAGCATGTATAAGGGGTTGTCAAATTTTAAAACAGATTCAACTTCATACATTAAAACAAAATGGGAGAAGGAAGGAGGGATAATTATATCTGAGGAAGAATGGACGACAATATGGAGATATCAATGGAAGTGTACCAGTTCACAGAAATGGAGGAAGTTTGGATGGAAAAACTTGATAAGATATTTTATTACACCTTCTCAGAAATCCCATTATGATAGTAACCTCCCTGTTAAATAGAGATAAATATTTAATGAATATACTGTTGGTGGCTGGTAAAAAGACTCTTACTAGGAAATGGTTATCACAGGAGAGCCCAACTTTAAATACATGGATGGAAATTACAATGGACATTTACAAAATGGAGAAGATAACAGCATCTGTTAATAAGCTGGAACAATTTGATTCATACTGGGAAAAATGGTTTAACTACATAATGCCTCATAGGCCTGATTTTATTCTCACAAATCAATGAATCTGTTGTAAAAGAAAATCACTCCCTACTTGCACATGGTTCTTTCCTTTTGCTTGTTTTTTCTTTCCACTCTTTTCTATAAGTGTATACCTCAGATAAATACTTTGTGGAGAGTTGTGATATATGATATATATGTACAATGTCTGAAATACATCTTATGGAAATGTTTGTTTGATGAACTTCAATAAAAAATAAATTACTAAAAAAAAAGTACTCCTGCAATTCAGCTTTCAACCACCGTCCGTGTGTAGCAGGAGATTGGAGTGGTCTTTGTCCAGGTTTCCACACAGTTTTTTAAACATTCTCGAGTGAGCTGGTCTTTGTTTAATAAAGTTAACCATTTTTGTAGCACCATTCGAACTCTTTTCATTTTCAAGTGTGTTTGACATCAATCCTCTGTGCATAGAGAGCAGTGTTGTGACAACGTCAGGATTTTCTTTTTTCACAAGAGAAACGAAACCTCTCATGGAGCCGACCGTTGATGGGGCACCATCAGTGTAGCTGCCAGCACGGTTCCTCCAAGAAAGACCTTTTGTTTCCAGATACGAAGATAAAACATTAAATATATCTTGGTCTTTGCTTGTTTTGGGCTATTCTTTGCAACAGAATAAGATTTCACCTTCATTTACAAATCTTAGAAATACTACAGCATAACATTTATTGGTGAAATCTGTTGACTCATCAACCTGCATAAAGAAGTTGTTGTTCTTCAGTTTATCGCACAAAACCTCTTCAGCATCATGTGGCATGTCATCAATACATTGCCTTATCGTTCTGTTTGAGAGTGAAACCTTTTCAATGTCGTGTACTGCACATTTTCCTAGCATTTCACCGAGTATAATCTTACATGCTGGCATTATTAGGTTCTTACCAACTGTGTGACTTTTCATTTTTCTGGGTGATAAGTTCCAGTACTAAATTCTTTGCTTCCTGAGTCGTTTACTGACTGCGACTTTATTAACAAAAGCTTTACTCTGTTTTGAGATTCCAATTGCCATGTAAATTAATCAATGCTTTTACATTTCATCTGGCTGTGATTTGTAGTTAAGTATCTTTTCAATTTTGCTGGAACCGTTGCTGCATTTGTTAGTTGTTTGCTGCAGACTGGACACAATCGAATAGGGCAACCTGGATCACCAGTCCATGTAAAACCCATTGGTCAGTAGCTTTCACGGTACAGACAGACTTTTTGTTTCCATTGTTGCACTAGTGCAGTGAAATGTCTCAGAGGATTGTAATTCTTCATCATTAACCTTATCAGGATTGTCTGTGGGCCTCTGCCTAGAATACTCTTCTTCCATCTCATACCTCCACTTCAAAAATCACCACAATGGACCGTCAGACATGCCCGTACCACACAGAGGTTAATAAAATACTCCTGTGTATTTTATAACTGGAGAGGCAGACGTCACAGCCCAAGTTGTGCTAGTCCATTCAATGCTCAGAAAACACACTTCATGCTCCTCGTAAGCCGACCGTCCTCCCCTGCAGACTCAACCGAATAAACACAGTTCCACTACACACTGCACTGAGTGACCTCTAATGAGATTGCTAACGGTGTTGTGCAAAGTTCAAAAAACTGTTTATTTTTAATCATGATCTCTGGTGGAACCCTTAGTGACCTAACGGAACCCCGGTTGAGAAACCGTGGTATACGGCAATAACTCTTCCTCAGTCTGGTTTATTGTCACTGGAGGCTCCTGTGCCAAACCACTTTTGCAGAAAAATTTGCCAAAAACCTATCATGGTGATGGAAAGACCATGATCGCCTACGTCATCCGACACGACACATGACAAATGAACAAAGGCTCCTGTACCTCCTACTACATGGTAGTAGCAGGAAGAGAACAAGGCCTGGATGCTGGGGATGGTGGATGGTGGAGGCTGTTTTCTTGTGCCAGGGCTCCATGTACATGTGCTCAGTGATGAGGAGGGCTTTTCCTGTGATGGACTGGGCTGGATCTATGCCAGGCCCTGACATAATTACTCATCCACTGTGCATCTACAGAAGTTTGTCAAAGTTTTAAATGAAATTCCAATCCACACGAACTTCTACGAAAGTAGAGGTGCTGTCGTGTCTCCTTTGTGATGACATTACGTGCTGGTCCCAGGACAGACCCTCCAAAATGGTATCGCTGAGAAATTCAAAGTTACTGATCCTCTCTACTTCTGATCTTCAAATGAGGACGGGTTCATGGACCTGCGGTTTACTCCTCCTGTAGTCAATAACCAGCTCGTTGGTTTTTCTGACGTTGAGCTGGTTGTGGCACCATTCAACCAGCTTTTCGGTCTCCAGCTTGTCTGTCGATTCATCACGACCTTTGATTCAGCCGGCGACAGCGGTGTTGTCAGCACTGGAGCTGACATGATGGACTGAGCTGTCCACAACTCTCTGCCGTTTCTTGTCACGGGCAGGTCAGTTGCCGTTCAAAGCCATGAAGCCTGGCTTGCTGTGCTGCATTGATTAAAAATTGGTGAGGGTCACTGGAGGCTTGCTGAATTTCTTAAGCCACCAGAGGAATTTGGTCAGGTATGCAGAGTTCCTCAGGAGAGGGAAAGGGAGGTGGTTAGAGAATGGGGCAGATCCCAAAGGCACAGTCTACTGAAGTAAAACTGTCATATAGACCTTGGAGAAATAACATCAGAGGCATTGTGAATACTCAGCAGGCAGACAGTCAATATTTCAGATCAAAGACTCTTCATCAGACGAGAGGGAGGGCAGAGGGGAGGGGGAGAGAGGGAGAGGATGATTAGGGGGTATGAGTGAAGCAGGAGGGAAGGAGGGAAAGAGGTGGAGAGAAAAGGGAATAGGGGAAGAGGGAGTAGAGAGGGGGAGTGGGAGAGGCGAGGGAAGGGAGTGAGGGTGAATGCGGAGGAACTGTGACAGTGTCAGGAAAGTGCAGTGCTGGTGAACAATAACGTACAAGATTGTAGTGATGTGGAGTGGGAGGTCAAAGCACACCACATGCCTTTGTTAGTTGTACGCCCTGAGTTCCAAAGTCAGGAAGTTATGCTGCAGATTTACAAAACTTTGTCTGGGCTGTAACTGAGTAATGAATTCAGCCCTTGTCACTCCATTCCAGGAAGGATGTGGAGAATCTGGAGAGAGCACAGAAGACACTCGCCAGGACGCTGCCTGGATTAGAAGGCAGGAGCTGGAAGGAGTCTGACAAACCTGGGTTGTTTTCTTGGGAACGTCAGAAGCTCAGAGATCTGGGCATTAATAAGATTATGAAAGGCAGAGGTAGAGTAGACAGAGTCTTTTCCCAGGGTAGAAATGTCAAATACAAGGAGGCATTGCTTTCAAGAGAGAGGGGAACGCTCAAAGGAGATGTGTGGAAAGGGATTTTACACAGAGTGGTGAGTGCATGGAATGTGCTGTCACGGTGCTGGTGGAGACAGATGTGATAGAGGTTGTGAAGGGGCTGTTACATATGGACATGAATGCAAAATAGAACAGTACAGTACAACAACAGGCCCTTCGGCCCACAAGGTTGTGCTGAAACAAACAGATGTGCAGGGAATGGAAGCAGGTGGACATCACAGGCAGATGGGTTCAGTATCATTGACACCAGGGTTAGCACAGACTCAATGGGCCAAAGGGTCTGTTCCTGTACTGTACTTGCTGTGTTTATTATTCAATAATAATATTATTCAATCATTATTCAATACCCGCACTTTGCTCTCTCTGGTACACTTTAATACCCACTCTCCCCTCAGTAACTACACCCTTTAATACCCACTCTTGCCTCAGTAACTACACCCTTCAATTCCCACTCTCCCCTCAGTAACTGCACCCTTTAATACCCACTCTCCCCCAATAATTGCACTCTTTAATTCCCAGTCCTCTCACTCCCTTTGACCCATAATACCCCCTCACATCATTCCCAGCCTCTTTAATCCCCACTCTCCCTTCACTCTCTGTACCCTGTAATGCTATCCCAGTCCTCTCCCCTTCTCCAGCTCTGCCTCTCCATATTGAAAACTTTTGCCTCCTTCAGCAAACTCCAGTTGCCCCTTGGATGTACCTACCCTGGGGGATGCTGAGGAGCATCAATAGGACGGTTTTCATCATCATTCTGAAGCATCTGCAATTGAAAACAAGACAGGAATTATTGACAAAGGGTGTCTGATTCACCTCAGAATCCACTCCGGCAGCCCCACCCCTCCAGCCCAGAACCTTGCGATCACTCAGTGTCAGGACGGAGGGAACTAGGATTTGGAATCTCTTTACTCCGAGATTTGGAAATACTCAGAATTCCCTGGTGCAGAGAGCAGGGAATCTCAGTGGCTGGCAGTGTGGGACTGACAGGTTGCTGGGGATGAAGTTAATGGGAATGTGGTCGGAGATGGGGTTTGGTGTTTCCAGGAACTGAATCATTGTGACTTGCCCAGGAGTATAACCTTTCTCTCTGGGGTAGTGATAGGGTGGTGAGGTGGGGGGATGTGTAAGATCCTACGAGCACGATCGGTGGTGTGAGCTGGTGAGGAGGGGATTTCACCCTGGGGTCCCCGGGCTCGGATTCACCACACTCTCACCAATCGCACTAACTGCGGCTGGTATCACGTCCACGTCTGTAGAAATGCAGGGCACGCTGGACATGATATGGGCTGATTATGACATCCAGCCCAATTCCAGAGGAGAGGAAGAAAGGGAGGAGGGATAGGAAGGAAGGAGGGATAGGAAGGGAGGAGGGGTGACAAGGGGGAGGGAAGGAGAGGGAGATAAAGAGAGAAAATGAGAGAGACCAGGAAGAGAGAAAGAAGGGGAAGAGTGACTGAGAGAGAAAGAGAGATGGGGAAAGAGTCAGAGAAAGTGAGAAAGAGAGAAAGAGGAAGTGTCAAGGGTGGGAGAGAGAAGATGGGGAGAGAGCCAGACTGGGTAGAGTAGAGAAGAGTTGGGAGAGAGAGGAAGAACAACCTGTGGAGGAAGTGAGAACGTGAGGAGAGAGAGGAGAGGAAGGGGAGGGAGAGGCTGGGAGAGAATGAAACTGGGAAGAAGGGGTAAAAGTGGAGGGGAGAAAGGTAGGGAGTGGGGCAAGAGAGTGGCAAGAGGGAAGGGAGGAAGGAGTGGCTGAGGGAGAGGACAGGAGGGGCAGAGACAGAGAGACAGGAACAGAAAGGAAATGGTGGAAAGACAAGAGAGATGGGAGAGAGGGGATTGAGGTAGGTGAGGAAGTGGGAGAGAGAAGGGAAGGGAGCGAGGGAAAGAGGGGAGTACAGAATAGAGAGGGTTTAGTAAGATGGAGAGGGAGTTAGACCACAGGGAGTGAGGAATGTAAGGAGAGGGTTAGGGAAAATGGAGGTTGTGAATGAGATGGTCTATCCCACCCCACCCCATCGTCTCCTACCCCTGTCTCCATACCTTCACTGCTCCATTTTTCTCTCTTTCTCCCTTGTTGTAACTTCTCTTCTCCCTCCTCTCTATCTCCTCTCCCTTCGCCTCTTCCACTCAAAGCTCTTTCTCTGTTCTCCCTCTTTCTCCTCCTCTCTCTCTCTACCAACAATCTCCCCTCCCAAACTACTGATCCCCCTCACTTGCTCCCTCCACACCGTCTGTCTCTCTCCATCCAATGTCATTCTACAAACTTCCTCCCCCCGCCTCTTCCCCCATCTTCCCCATCCCCACTTCTCCACTAGTCTTAATCACCACTCTCTGCCTGTTCCCTCTCCTTCCCCTCCATCTCCCTCTCTCTCGTCCTCCCCTGCCTCTCCCTGCACCCTCTCAGAGGATGTGCTGGAACCAGACACGGCGAGAGGCAGAGATTCTGCGGAGTTTATTTATTATATACGACCTCGAGGTTTGTCTCTTACAGGCAGCCACTAAACAAAGAAAGCCAACAGAGCCCATTAAAAGAAGATCACTACCAAACACCCAATGTTTGAAAACTAGAGCAAATCGTTCAGACAATAAACGGTCAGGAAATAACATTCAGAAATAAAGTTCACAAAGTGAGTTCAGAGTGACAAGGCCAGTCATCTCTGCAGCCGGTTCGGGAGCCCGTTAGCTGCAGGCCACAGCCCTACTTCAGCACAGAGATGAGAAAGGCTTGTTGAATTGCGAGCTGAAGCCATTGGACATATTTAAAGCTGAGGCTGATAGATTCTTGATTCGTCAGGGCTTGGAGGGATATGCAGAGAAGGCAGAGAGGGAAATGGATCAGCCGCGATGAAATGACAGAGCAGACTTGATGGGCCAAATGGCCTACTTCTGTGCCTACAGTTTATGGCCCACTCTCAGCTTAAACCTGTGCCTCTAGGTTTAGACTCCCCTACCCTGTGGAAAACACCCCTCACGGTTTTATTAAACTCTATAAGGTCACCCCTCTGTCTTCTTCACTTGAGGGGAAACAGTCCCAGCCTGTCCAACCCTGCCCGATAACTCAAGCCCTCCAGTCACAGTAACATCCTGGTGAATCTTTCCTGCTCTCTCTTCAGTTTAATGACACCTTTCTTGTACCTGGGGCTCCAGAACTGCACACAATACTCCACGTGTGGTCTCACCATCGTCTTGTACAGTTCTAAGCTGACGTCCCAGACCCTGCACTCAGTGTCCTAAATGAAGGCCAGCGTGCCAGACACCTTCCAGAGCTCTAGCTATGTGTGTCCATTTTCAGGGAACCATGTAGCTGTACCACAAGGTCCCTCTGTTCTACAACACTCCACAAGGCCCTGGTGTTCACTGTGCCCTGACTTAACTTCCTGGTAACATCCTCATAAACCTTTCTTGTCCCCTCTGACCTTAAAGACAGGGTGGGGGTTTCTGGAAGCCCCCAGATCAGAGGGCCTTGAACACATAAAACCTTTGCACTTGTGTGCTTGAGGAAGATGGATTGACAGGGGGTACAAAAAAGGAGGCCATTTACCCCTTTGAGCCCCCTACCCCATTCACCCTCAGCACCACTCCATCACCCGCTCCCCACTGAAGTTAACTCCTGAACATGTCTGTATGGAACAGGTGACACCTTGTTTCAAGGCAGTCCCCACCTTGAAGAAAAACCCTCCCCATTTGTGAAGAACGACACGTTTCAACGAGGTCTCCACTCATTGGTTTGGAATAGCATGAATCTTTAACATCTCTTAACACCTGCAGGAAGGTGATGGGCAGAATGGCCTCTTCCCATGCCATTGAGCCTTATTATCCCTAATCTGTATGTCTTTGGAGTGGGGGAGGAATGAAACACCTGGAGAAAACTTACAAGGTCATGGGGAGAGCGGACAAACTCCTCACAGACAGCAGTGAGAATTGAATCCTCGCTGCTGGTGCTGTGAAGCCTCACACTAACCACTACCGTGCTCGCCTAGTTTGCACAAAGTTTTTTGATTTAATCGCCCTAAAAGCACTCTTCAGATGGAACTTTCGGCAGTTTGCAGGGTGTGTAGTGTCCACCTGAATTTTCCTGCCTTCTTCTTTGTCCTGGACACATACAGGCCCCACGGTGATGGTAGACAGCAGCTAATGTCACTTTCTGCTGACCAGGAGAACCCTGCACCAACTCCATGCACACATTTGCAGAACTAGTGTCTGCTGTATCTCCTTCACCATCTTAGTTCTGTAATCTATTTATAAAACCAGCGTCCTGTCAGCTTCTTAACCACTTTCTCTGCCACTTTCAGCAAACCTTACACACTGAACCTCCCCTCCTCGCTCTCCCAAACCTCTCAGTTTCAGTTTACATTAGCCTTCCTTTCAACTGCATCTCCCTCCGTCACCATCCTCGCCACGGTTAGATGCACCTCCCTGTTCGGAGAGGGTCCAGAGGATGTTCATAAGAATGATTCTGGCAAGAGATTCTGAAAGGGTTAACGCACGAGGCACTATTGATGGCTCTGGGCCTGTACGCTCTGGAGTTTCGAAGACTGAGGGGGTGATCTCAAGACCGAACATTGAAAGGCGTAGACAGTGTGATCGTGAAGAGGGTATCTCCCATAGTGGGAGAGTCTGGGCCAGAACGCACAGCCTCAGAATACAAGGACAGAACTGAGGAGCAATTTCTTTAGCTAGAGAGTGGTAAATCTGGCCTCGGGTGGCTGAGATAGCCAAGACTTTGATTATATAACCAAGATAATGAGAGCCGTAGGTGGGGTAGACAGTACCTGTGCTGTCTTTACGACAGTTATTTAGTTTATAATATTTTCGCTTAGTAATTCATTCAATAGTATTTTCTAGTTAGAATTAGAAGTGTTTAAAGTATATTCATTGCATGTAAAATATATCGGCATGCGATGATGTCACATCCGGTTTCGCCGCGTCTTGTGGGAAAGTACCGGTTTGAAATTAGCGCGAGGGTGGGGGCTCACCACGAGGCACACCTGAGCAGAAGCAGTTTGCAGGCATGAGAAATCACAGTGAGAGCAACGCTGTAAGTTAATAGATAATCGATATGTTGAACTAAGATGTTAATGCCGATCCTGTTAGAAGTAACGACGGTAGATAATGTTTATGCTTTCGTTAGTTAAAGAGTCGCGGATAGTTTGCATGGAAGTGTATTTAAAGTAGTCAATGGAGCAGGTAAACTCTCCCTGTATACTGCACCTTAGTGTAATGTAGTTATAGTCACCTTTGCAAGTATTTACACTTGAAATGTGATGTTAAGGAAGGAACAAATACTGTATCAATCTTGTATTGTTTTATCAACAGTTTTTCACCTTATGTTAATGTGAAGAGTGAACAGTAAATGGTTAATCTTACTGCGATCTGGTTCTCATTGAATGTGGTTTATCTCGACGTTAAATTCGACGTTATCACTTACACGCGAAGGAGAACGTTACAGTGAAAAAGCGGCATTATCAGGTGTTTCAAGTGCTGCAATGTCAGCTCAATCCAGCATCAAGTCGACGCCGCCCAGCGACAAGGGCAGTAAACCGACATCAAGTAAGCCCACCCAGGCGTTATCAGGTGTTCCAAGTGCTGCAATGTCAGCTCGATCCGGGATCAAGTCGATGGCGCCCAGCGACAAGGGCAGTAGAACGACATCAAGTAAGTCCACGCAGGCAAGAGCCAAGGCAGAAGCCGCCAAGGTGCGACTGCGTTACGCCAAACAAAAAGCAGTTTTGAAAATGAAACTGGCCATCAGAGAAGCCGAAATCCAGAAAGAAAAGGCTGCCAGAGAAGCCGAAATCCAGAAAGAAGCCGAAAAGGCTGCCAGAGAAGCCGAAAGGGCTGCCAGAGAAGCCGAAAGGGCCGCCAGAAAGGCAGAAGCCGCCAAGGTGCGACTGCGTTACGCCAGACAAGAAGCAGTTTTGAAAATGAAACTGGCCACCAGAGAAGCCGAAATCCAGAAAGAAAGGGCCGCCAGACAAAGAGAAGAGGCTGCCAGAGAAGCCGAAATCCAGAAAGAAAGGGCCGCCAGACAAAGAGAAGAGGCTGCCAGAGAAGCCGAAATCCAGAAAGAAAGGGCCGCCAGAGAAGCCGAAACCCAGTTGGAAATGGCAAAAATATCGACAGAGTTGCAAGTGCTGCAGCTAGAAAGAGAAGAAGAAGCTGCCATGGCGGAAGCAAAGTACATAGAAGAAGCTGAAGGGTCGCGTGATCTGACCGCAGTAAGATCTACTTTAGAAAGGACCAGACTGAAACGCACAAGCGACTATGTACAATCTCAAATAGACAGGCAGGCTCGTCTCCCCTCTCCATACATATTCGATAACTTCCCCAGCTACGAGGAACCTCAGAGAGTCACGATTGCATCACATCCATACGAGGAAGGAAATTTACCCTCACGGCTCCGTGATGAAGTCAAGAATGAAAGAACCGACAACGCTCCTTCACCCCCACAACAGGACGGTGGGGAGGGAGAGGTTCACTCCAGGACAACAATTGTCAGCTCGAACTGTACAGAAGTTTGCGGTCAAACTCAGTCAAGCCGTTCTTGTTCCGAGATCTGCCTCACTGAGGTGTACCCTAAAGAAGCACAACAAGACATTACCAAGCGTAAAGTAACCGACGAGACGCTAGGTCAGTCAGTTTTCGTTCAAACCGAGCACGGAAACAAACTTGCACAATCAGCTCAAGATACCATTTCTTTAAAACCCAAAGACACCAAGGTCTTCAGAGATGAAGCAAATAATGGGGTTGCCCCATTGCCTTTCAGAGAACCACGCCAGCGCTCACCAGATAACAAAGAGCAGGCAGTCAAACGGTTCACGTCCTTACGGAAAACCCAGAAAAGGAAACCTGAGATGCAGCAACGCACCCGATTGGCCCACGAGGTACTGTGCACCCTAATGGCAGAGGTCACAGCCATTATAAACGCACAATCACTCCTACCTGTGTCTTCTGACCCAGAAAACCCCTTTATACTTTCGCCATCAACGCTCCTTACGCAGAAGGCAGGAGCACCTCCTCCACCAGGAGACTTCTCAGACAAGGATTTGTACACAAAGCAATGGAGACAAGTCCAGGCTCTGGCAAATCAGTTCTGGCCTCGCTGGAGACAAAAATATCTACCTTTGTTGCAACAGAGACAAAAGTGGACAGAACCCCACAGGAATCTTCAAGTTGGAGACTTAGTCCTGCTCAGGGACAAGCAAGCCACCCGCAACAGCTGGCCAACGGCCAGAATCACTGCTACATTCCCTAGCGAGGATGGACATGTCAGGAAGATCGAATTGAAGACTACCGACCAAGGCGATGTGAAAATTTACCAAAGGCCAGTTACAGAAGTTATTCTACTTCTACCCAATGACTGATTAAGAGACTAAGTTTGTACTCTGCTCATTGTGACCTTACGAAGGTCAAGCGGGGAGTGTGCTGTCTTTACGACAGTTATTTAGTTTATAATATTTTCGCTTAGTAATTCATTCAATAGTATTTTCTAGTTAGAATTAGAAGTGTTTAAAGTATATTCATTGCATGTAAAATATATCGGCATGCGATGACGTCACATCCGGTTTCGCCGCGTCTTGTGGGAAAGTACCGGTTTGAAATTAGCGCGAGGGTGGGGGCTCACCACGAGGCTCACCCGAGCAGAAGTTGTTTTGCAGGCATGAGAAATCACAGTGAGAGCAACGCTGTAAGTTAATAGATAATCGATATATTGAACTAAGATGTTAATGCCGATCCTGTTAGAAGTAACGACGGTAGATAATGTTTATGCTTTCGTTAGTTAAAGAGTCGCGGATAGTTTGCATGGAAGTATATTTAAAGTAGTCAATGGAGCAGGTAAACTCTGCCTGTATACTGCACCTTAGTGTAATGTAGTTATAGTCACCTTTGCAAGTATTTACACTTGAAATGTGATATTAAGGAAGGAACAAATACTGTATCAATCTTGTATTGTTTTATCAACAGTTTTTCACCATATGTTAATGTGAAGAGTGAACAGTAAATGGTTAATCTTACTGCGATCTGGTTCTCATTGAATGTGGTTTATCTCGACGTTAAATTCGACGTTATCACTTACACGCGAAGGAGAACGTTACAGTACCCTTTATCACAAGTGAACTGGGCCTCTCCTGTGCTGCACTGATCTACGTTCTGGTTTCTGAGAGGGCAGTGGGGAGAGGTGAGAGAAGGAAGTTTAAAGAGGATCTGAGGGGCAATTATTTTACACAGGCAGCGAGGCTGATAGCTGGACTGGGCTGCAAGAGCAGGTGGTGAAACACAGAGGTGTTTGAAAGTTTAACATAAATTTATTACCCAAGTACGTATTTGTCACCATAAGCTACTCTGAGATTCATTTTCCGGTGGCAAAAGAAAGTGTAAATAAATACAATAGAATCAGTGGAAAACTACACACAAAGTCATTCAAACAACCAGTGTATAAAACAGGACAAACTGTGCATACAACAAAACTATTAACAATAAATAATCAACTAATAAATCCCCCTTTCCTTCCTCCTCCCTCCCCTCTCCCCCAACTTTCCTTGTTCTCTTATCCCCTCTGTCTCTCCCTCCCTCTCTGGGAGAGGGTGGTGAGGGAGGGGAGAGGCTGTGAGGAAAGAGGGGAGAGGTGTAGGAGGAGTGGGGGGAGTGAAAGGGGAGAGGGAGGGGAATGTGGTAGAGGATGGGGAAATGTGTGAAATGTGTTGGGAGAGGGAAAATGGGGACATAGGGTGGGTAGAGCACATGCATGGAGGAGGGACAGTGCAGGGGTAGAGAGGGAGTGAAGAGGGTGTTGAGGAGATACTGCACAGAGGAGGTCAGGTGGTGGGGTGGGGGAGAGAGAGAACAGAGCTAGAGAGGGAGGGGAGAGTGTGGGGGGGAGCATTTCCAGAGGGAGGGTTTGGTTGGTGGGGGTGAGGTAGATTTATCTGTTTCCCCCAGCCTCTCTGGCAGTATCTCACACCAGAGTTGGCTGTGGACATCCCTTTCTCCCCTTTACCCTCCCCCTCCCCTCTCGAGGGTGCTAAAAGATCAGGAACTGAATCTGTCAGCAGGCCATTCGGCCCTCCTCACCGTTCCTCCCTTCAGCGAGATCCCAGCTGATCAGCCCTAGGCTCTCTGTACTAAACCTCTCCTTCATCCCCTACTCCTCTCAGTTTTGCATCTCCCCTCTGACCAGGCTCTAGGGGTTGGAGGGAGGAGAAATTTCCAAGACTCCCCACCCCTGGGGTGAAGAATTCTCTTCCCATCCCATGCCTCTTCGTCTGACCTCTTTTACCTGGGGTAAACATCCTGTATTTTTCCCTGTAAGAACAATGAGACCCCCTCCACTCCATTCTCCTTCTGTATTCTGGGGGGCCACATGCCCCAATCTGCTTGATCTCTCCAAACAACATCCCCCCCACCCAACACCACCGTCCCAACAATTGGTCTGACAAATGTTCACCACTTCCCCACCGGAATGGAGTCTGACCATCCTCAGTGATGGAAACCATAACAGTGCACGGTATTCCAGGGGCCGTTCCCCGCTGTGGGAATAGGGGTGAGGCACTCCTCTCTATCTCCAGCCCCCATGCTCTTTCCTCTCCTGACTACTCTCTGTACCTGCACAAGGGCAGTCTACACCCATATATCCCTCAAAGCTGCGGGCAAGCTGAGAGGGATATTAAGAGAGCAATCAGCGGATTGAATTCAAGAGCTGCAAGATAACGTTGCTGCTCTATAAAACCCTGGTTAGACCACACGTGGACGATTGTGTTCGGGTCTAGTTGGAGCATTATGCTCAGCTCTGGATGGAGTATTGTGCTTCCTTCTGGTCATCTCATTAGTCATAGAGTCTTAGAGAAGTACAGCACAAAACAGACCCCTTTGGCCCATCTAGTCAGTGCTAAAACAATCTAAACTGCCTTCTCCCATCGACGTGCCAGGATCATTGCCCTCCATACCCCTATTAACCACTTACCTCTCAAAACTGCTCTTATACGTTGGAAACGAGTTCACTACTTGTGCTGGCAGCTCATTCCATATCCTCATGACCCTCTGAGTGAAGAAGTTTCCCCTCATGATCCCCTTAAACTTCTCAACTTTCACACTTAACCCATGACCTCTGATTGTAATCCCATCGAACCGCAGTGAAAAAAGCTAGCTTGCATTTACCCAATCTATAGCCCTCGTAATTTTGTATACTTCTATCAGATCTTCATTGTTCTAAAGAATACAGTCCTAACCTATTCAATCTTTCCTTATAACTCAGGCTTTCTAGACTCATCAATATCCCTGTAAATTTTCTCTGTATTCTTTCAAACTTGCTTACATCCTTCCTGTCAGTAGGTCACCAAAACTGCACACAATACCCCAAATTAGGTCTCACCGATGTCTTGTATAAATTCAACATAACATCCCATCTCCTCTACTCAGTACATTGATCTATGAAGGACAATGGTCCAAAAGCTTTCTTTACGACCCTGTCTACCTGCGATGCCACATTCAACAAATTATGGACCTGTATTCCCAGATCCCTTAGTTTTACCACCCTCCTCAGTGCCCTACCGTTCACCGTGTAAGACCGACCATGATTGGTCCTACTGAACTGCAACGCCTTGCACATGTCCGCATTCAATTCCGTCTACCATTTTTCAACCCATTTTTCCAAATATTCAGATTGCTCTAAAAGCCACAATAGCCTTCCTCACTGTCCATTACACCCCCAATCTTGCTGTCATCTTCAATTTTTTTGAACCATTTAACTCCATTATCATCCAGATCATTGATATAGATGACAAACAAGAAAGGACCCAGCGCCAATCCCTGTGGCATAACACTAGACACAGGCCTCCAGTCAGAGAGATAACACTCTACAACCACTCTCTGGCTTCTCCCACAAAGTCAGTGTCTCATCCAGGTTACTAGCTCATCCTGAATGCCGAGCGACTAAACCTTCTTGACCAACTCCCATGTGGGGCTTTGTCAAGTGCCTTATCAAAAGTCTATGCAGATACCATCCACTGCTTTGTCTTCATCCACTTTCCTGGTAACTTTCTCAAAATCTCTATAAGATTAGTTAGACATGACCTACCACACACAAAACCATGCTGACCATCCCTAATCCGTCCATTTTTTCCCATATACTTATATATCCGGTCTGTTAGAATACTGTCCGATAACTTTCCCACTGCTGATGTCAGACTCATCGGTCTGTCATTTCCTGTTTTATGTTTAGAGCCTTTTTTAAACGGCAGAACAACATTAGTTATCCGCCAATCCTCTGGTCCCTTCCCTGTCCATTACAGAAAGAATGTGGACGTTTTGTAGAGGGTGCAGAGAAATTTACCAGGATGCTGCCTGGATTAGAGATATGGGGAAAGGTTGAGTGAGCAAGGGCTTTCTCTTTGGAATAATGGAGGATGAGAGGTGACTTGAGAGTGCGGTATAAAATGATGAGATGCGTAGTCACAGAGAACAGCAAGCAGTTTATTTTCCAAAGCAGCAATGGTGATTATCAGAGGGCATAGCTTTAAAGTGATCGGAGGATACGATAAGGTCTATTAAGAGACTTTTGGATAGATACATGGAGCTTAGAAAAATAGAAGGCTATGGGTAAGCCTAGTAATTTCTGAGATAGGGACATGTTCAGCACAACTTTGTGGGCCAAAGAGCCTGTGTTGTGCTGTAGGCTTTCTATGTTTCTATGAGGATGCAAGAAGTAAGCTTTTTTCATAGAGTGTTGTGAGTGCACGGTACGCACCATCAGAGAGGTGGCAGTGGTAGATACATTATCATAATTTCAGAGAGTCTTTAAAAGAGAAATAGAGGTTATTTGTTTTGGAGGGAAGGGTTACAATAATATTGGAGTAAGTTAAAAGAATGGTACAATATCGTGGGACGAAGGGCTGTAGTGTGTCGTCATGTCTGAAGCTCTGTGTTCTGTGATCTGTGTTCTATGTTGGCTGTCACAGCCAAATCTCAGGACTCTAGTGACTCACAGTCCTTCACCATTAAATGTCAGCGTTACTTTTTGTTTCTCTCTCTCTCTGGAGACAACCTCGCTACCTCCCACCAGATTTTCCTTCACCTTCCTTTCCTGATCCCTACAAATTGTTCTCACAATCCTCCCAGCATCACATCAGCCGCAGGCTTGTGGATATGACAGACGATCCTCCCCGGGTCTAACTCGTGAAGTGGCTCTGTTCGATCCCGCATCTAATACAAGCACAACAATGTTCTCTGTCTATTAATCCCCACACATTCACCCCTGCGTGTTCTAATTCTGTTTAACGATCACTCACTTTTAATCCTTGTACACTTCAACCACTACTGTTTGCCCTTCCACAACTCTGTCTGTGACAACACCAAACAGAAAACTCCAAGAAACTTTGCCGAACTTGGCTTCCCTTTCCTAAATCCCAGTCAATGATGGGGTAACTTTGCAAGTACCAACAGAAGCCAGAGTTAAATTAGTAACAGTCTCCCCACCTCTCCCCCCAACCCCACACCCAGTCATGCCTCCCCTCAACCCCAACGGTCACGTCTCTCACCGGCAGCCTTAGTTCGGATTCACCTCTTCCTGATCCGATTGGGGCAAACGGAGCCGAGAAATGTTGGCTTTGATCCTGCTGTGGGATCCGGAGGGGTTCTGTGGATTGGAGGTGAGGTGGGGAGTACTTGCTCCGTGTGGGAGGAATCTCGGAAATCCCCACTCCTGGTGGTTAGAGTCACAGAGAATGTGGCTGAGCTGGAAGGCAGTGTGGCAGTGAGATGACAGAAGGGCTGTTCCTGTTACACTCTCAACCTGACAGAACATGCGTAGTTTGATAATGGGCGGCGATACTCTCTGCTCTGCTGACTCTGCTTCATACTTTCCACCTCCTGTGGTGGTAAACAAGTCTACATACACTTTCAGTACCTTAAATCTCTCCCCTACTCAACAATATTTCCCACCCCCCCATCACAATTCCGAGGAACCCCCTCTTTCCGCATTCCCCCATCCAGCAGGTCTGGAATTTGCAATGATGATCCATAAACAAGGGAGGGGGAGGGGTGGGGAGGAAGGTGGATTTTAAGTTCAAAGTAAAGTTTATTATCAGAGTACATACATTTCACCACCTACAACTCTGAGATTCTGTTTCTGCAGGCCGACTGAGAAAATCGACAGAACAGTAACTGGAAAGGGCGAGCCCTTTGCTTGCATCTTCAGAAACAGCTTTATTTCCGTCTCTGATACCCCCTCTGTTCCCTCTCAGGTTCTTTTGAAGACCCTGACCTGGAGTGACTCTCTGAGTTTGGTTCTTTGCTGGAATGGGACCCGCTCCCAGGGCCTCACCATCGGCCACTTTTTAACATACCGACGCGGACTGGAAGGCAGGTGCGCCTTCAGGGTGCCGGATTTCCGTGGCTCTGGAGGTGGGCTGCTGCCCTCTGATGTGCCGTGGGCGAACAAGAGGTACGGAGCTCGGTAAAACGACACAGCAGACTTCTAGCACCATAAATCGGAGAGATGTTTTATGTCTTCCCTCTCGCTGTTAAACAGGGACACCTCTTTTTCCCTGTTCAGGGAGAGAGAGAGACCCTGTGGTATGTCAAATACTGGGTGAACAAGTAGTCTTTGGGGTTCTGCAAGTCTGTGTCTTTATTGATCCTTTGCTTGGTGGGGGGTGCCAATGATATGGGGGAGGGAGGGGGTCTTTGCTTTGCTGTTGCTTGTGGGTGGGAGAGGGGAGCTGGGGCGACCTTTGTGGTTCTAACATTTTACTGTCTTTCATTCTTTGGGGCTCTCCTCTTCTGTGGATGTTTGAGAAGAAAGAGAATTTCAGGGTGCATTTGTATACATTTCTCTGACAGTAAACGTACCTATTGAAACCTATTGAAACAGGATGTGTAAGCTGTCAACATCAGGAACTGTAAACTGTCAACAAACTGCAAATGCAGATTTAAATAATAGCAATAAATAACAAGTATGAAATAAGAAGGTAATTGAGTCAAAGGAGAGTAGTTACCCCTTTTGTTCAAGAGCCTGATGGTTGAGGGGTAGTAACTGCTCTTGAACCTGGTGGTGTGAGTCTTGAGGCTCTTGTACCTTCTACCTGTTGGCAGCAGTGAGAAAAGAGCATGGCCTGGGTGGGGAGGATGGTTGATGATGGGTGCTGTTTTTTGACGGCAATGTTTCATGTAGGTGTGCTGAGTGGTGGGGAGGGTTTTACCTGTGACGTACTGGGATGAATCCACTACCTTTTGTAGGTTCTTCACTCAAAGCCATTGGTGTTCCAAAAGCATTGGAGTGCTGACCAAGTGGGCTGCTGTGTCCCATTTGGAGTTTCAAAGTTTATTTATTATCAAAGAATGTATAAATTATATAAATAACCTTGAGATTTGTTAGAGTTGCACTGACCAGGGAAGTGGAGAGTGTCTCATCACCCTCCTGACTTGTGGAAGGTGGGAGGAATGGGTCAGGGTTTGTGGTTAATTGAGTAACTCCACCCAGGGAGGTGGGAAGTGTCCCATTACATTCCTGAAACCTGTCAATGTCACTCTCTGTGGTTCATCCAGTCTCTGACCTGTCCCTGTAGCCACAGTGTTTCTGCGGTTGGTCTGGATGAGTTCCTGGTCAGTGGTGATGGCACAACCCCCTAGGATGAGGAGGGAGGGAGGATCTGAGTGAAGAGAACACCACTGAGTGACAGGGGATGGTGGTGAGACTCCTGTGTGAGACAGTCACAGGAGATGTGTGGGGTGCTGTCTACTGATCAGACATTGTCTGGACACCATCTGGATCTCACTACATACAGAGATAGGAAGGGTCATCCAAATTATATTATCACAAACACTGACCAGCACAGGGACAGCACTTACAAACATGCTGGATAAACTCATCAGGTCGGGCAGCATCCGTTGAAACGAGCAGTCAATGTTTCGGGCGGAAACCCTTCGGCAGGACAGGATTAGCACTGGTCCCCGTGGGCCCTCTGTGCTTCTCAGACCAGGGTAGGCAGTGGCTAGAAGATGATGGGTGGATCAGGGAGGGAGGACGTGTCTCTATTCAGACAAGGGTAGGCAGTGACTAGAAGATGATGGGTGGATCAGGGAGGGACGACGTGTCTCTCAGACCAGGGTAGGCAGTGACTAGAAGATGATGGGTGGATCAGGGAGGGAGGACGTGTCTCTCAGACCAGGGTAGGCAGTGACTAGAAGATGATGGCTGGATCAGGGAGGGACGACGTGTCTCTATTAGACAAGGGTAGGCAGTGACTAGAAGATGATGGGTGGATCAGGGAGGGAGGACGTGTCTCTCTCAGACAAGGGTAGGCAGTGGGTAGAAGATGATGGGTGGATCAGGGAGGGAGGACGTGTCTCTCAGACAAGGGTAGGCAGTGGCTAGAAGATGATGGGTGGATCAGGGAGGGAGGACGTGTCTCTCAGACAAGGGTAGGCAGTGGGTAGAAGATGATGGGTGGATCAGGGAGGGACGACGTGTCTCTCTCAGACAAGGGTAGGCAGTGGGTAGAAGATGATGGGTGGATCAGGGAGGGAGGACGTGTCTCTATTAGACAAGGGTAGGCAGTGGCTAGAAGATGGTGGGTGGATCAGGGAGGGACGACGTGTCTCTCAGACCAGGGTAGGCAGTGGCTAGAAGATGATGGGTGGATCAGGGAGGGAGGACGTGTCTCTCTGAGACAAGGACAATGTGGACGATGAAACTAAGCCACACTTTCCACTCACCATCATGATGTTGAGTCCAGAGGGGGAGAAGGTGGTACAGAAATCTTTAGTTCAGTCTAGGCTCTGACCTCCAGTTCTACAGGGGGCAGCAGAAATCCCTGCCCTCCTGTAATTCTGGACCTGTGAGAGTAGACATTTTCAGGCTCTGGTTGGGGATGGAGAGTGGCCCACTATCACTCCACTCACTGCAAATCTTTCTGATACACAAGCAGAAATTAGCGGGACAAAGTCCGTGTTCTATTCCAGGTGACACTCCCAGCTCTGAGCCCCCAGTATCCAGGCGGGTCATGTAATTCCAGATGAAATGGGGAAAGTGACTGGGAAGGAAGGAGTACAGAGACAGTGAAGGGTGCAGGGGCCATAAGGGGTCACAGTTGGTAAATGGTCTAAGGATGGGGGTGTCGAGTCACAGAGATGGAGGGATGAATGTGCCAGTGGAGTTCACAGAGAAAGAGAGTATGTGAGGTTTGAGATTTGGGTTCTGCTCCCTTCCACATTGACCATCTCCTCCTGGAGGAAGTGAAATTGTGTTCACATGAGTCTGTTGTCTTCTTTGAAGTAAGTTATAAATATACTTTTAACTTGGTGTCAGCAAGCTCTGACTTCTGTACAAGTCTTTCTGCTGACTCTTGTCACATTGGCTCATTCCAGCCTGCACCCTTTCCGGAATAACTTAATCTTCAGTGAACAAATGCTTTCCTTAAACTCTAGCAAACACACACACCAGGCCTCACTGAGGGTGCAAATGGTAAATACCCTCTGGTTCCTGAGTGTCAACATCTCAGATGACCTATTTTGGATTGAGCACAGTGATGTAATCAAAGTTCAGAGCACATGTATTATCGAAGTGGGTATGCAGTATACAGCCTTGGCAGTTGTCTACTTGCAGGCAGCCATTAAACAGAAACTGACTTGGCCATGCTCTCTGGTCCTGGTCTCTCCGGTATTGGAAACATCCTCTCCTCTCTGTCTTGGGCCTCTCTAAGTTTTTCAGGAGGTTTTGAAGAGATCCCACACAACCCTTATCCAGCACCATTCTCTTAAACTCCAGCAGTACATGGCTAAAAATATTAAATCCCTCAGGTACATTAACCCTTTCGTGCCCTGGATCATTCTTGTATAATTCCTCTGGATCCTCTCAAATATCGGCAAATCGTTTCTTAGGTATGGGCCTAAAACTGCTCACAATGTTCCAAATGCAGTCTGACTGATGTTTTATAAAGCCTCAACATTTCATCTATGCTTGTATGTTCTAGTCCTCTCGAAAGGAATGCTGACATTGCACTTGCCTCCCTTATCACCAACTCAGCCTGCAAATTAATCTTCGGGGAAACCTGCATCAGGACTCCCAAGTCCCTTTGCAAATCTCATTTCAGAATTCTCTAATAGACTGTTTTGTTAAGTACCAGCAGAGTCTTACAATCTTTACAGTCTTACTATAAATGTCTCTGATATTCTCAGCATTCTGTAGCTTTTGCCAATATTCGAGGTTATCTGTCTGTGCTGTTACAGGATTTGTGGTACTTGGAGCTGTGTGCTCAGAGAGTTGGTGAATCGCTCAATGGTAGGAGGCAGAGTGACGGTGGATGACTGTGTATCAGACTGGAGACTTTTGATTAACGGTTCTCCCCAGAGCTCAGCGCTGGCACAATTGTTACTTGGCATCTACAGTTCTGTGCAAAAGTCGTAGGCACCGAGACCTTTTGTATGGTTTCAGGTGCTATGACCTACACAAACCCTGATCTCAACATCATCAAGGATGTTAAGGATTTTCTGCAGAGAAAGAAGCAAGTGAGACAGCCAAAGTCTGCAGAAGAACTGTGGCAAATTCTCCAAGATGCTAAGAACAACCTCACAGCCAATTTTCTGATAAAACTGCACGACACTGTACCTAAGAGAATTGGTGCAGTTTTCAAAGCAAAGTGCGGTCACACTAAATACTGATTGGTTTATTGAACTTCATTGTAATTTTTTGTTATTTAGAAATGTAACGCCCAGAGTTATCGGCTTGTGTGTGTCTAGGGGAAAATCTGTCCACCCACCAAACCATGTCTCTCATCTGCGTGGATGGTGTGTAACGCACACTGATACAAACTCACACACACACACAATATCAGACAGCACACAATGTACATTTACAGAGTACACTTTATAAATTTTACTGGAACTAGGTAATTAATAGCAATACAATATAAAAAGGAAAGAAAAAAAGGTGCCAAAACTTATCAGAGTTCAATCAATTCATGCACAACCCTTGGAGCTCAATTATCGAAGCCTTCCGTTCACCATTGGATCTTCTCCGACATCCTTGACCTGCTGCCTGGGACCACCCTTGGTGGTCAACCAGAGTGCGTCCAGCACGTCCTTCCACTTCAGTTCTCCTCCCGAAAATCCTGCAAACTCACTCCAGGTTCCCACACATACAGACAGAACAACATTGCTTCCATTGGTTAGTTCCTCCATTATCAATAACTATATCCCAGGCATTCTAACTAAACAGAGCATCACCTCATCAGTTACCCACAAAGAAGCCATTTCATTATAACGCTACAGAGAAGCCATTTTATATAAGCAGTTAAAAGTTAACATTACAGTTAATAACCTGAGAACCCTACAGAGACTTTTCATTTTATTGTTTTTGAAAGCATCTTTGTTTTACTTTTTTTAACATATGCCTAAGACTTTTGCACAGTACTGTACATCCACAGTTTGGATAAGAATGTACAAGATATGGTGAAGAAGTTTGCAGATGACACTTAGAGAGGTGGTGAAATCAACAGTGAAGAAGTTATCAGGATTTACAGGAAATCTTGATCAGTTGAATAAGTGGGGCTGACAAATGGCAAATGGAGTTTCATTTGGATAATAGTGAGGTGTTGCAAATTGAGAAATCAAATTAAGTCAGTGAATGGTCAGGCTCCAGGAAGCTGGAGAACAGAGGGATGTGGGAATACAGGTACATTGTTCCCTGAATGTGATGACCTATGCCGACAGGACAGTGAAGAAGAGATTTGACATGCTGGCCTTCATCCGTCAGGGCACGGAGCACAGGAATTGTGATTTTATGATTACTGAAAGCAAAGATTAGCTTTATTTGCCATTGTCCGGTCCATGAACTCCACATTCTGGTTCACAGTCTAGTCCACCATTCCTTATTCCAGGTTTTCTGGTTTTTCCTTGTTCTGTTGGGTTCTCTAATTGAGGCACCTGATTCTCATTTTGGGCTGGCTACATAAATAGCTCCTGAGTTCAGCTTCAGTTGCTGGACTGTTCCCTTTCTTTCACTCTCCTCCTGAAACCTTGCCTGCAACCTTGGCTGTAATGCTGTTAAGTTCTACTGCCAGAGCAAGACTGGAGCCATGCTATGTCTAGATAAGGAACTGTCTATCATTGTGTGGAACTGTCTCTGTGTCCACACATTTGCTAGGTAGATCCAGCTGTTTGCTGCTACCTTGTGTTGGGAACTGTCTCTCTGTGTTCTGTGTTTGGTCCTGGCCCTGTGTCCTGCACCCTAGGGGTCTTGACTCTGTATAGAGCCCTGGCCCTAAGTCCTGTTCCTAAGGAGGGGACCTGGCTCTGTGTTCCATGTTCCTGTCTCTCTCAAGACCAAGGCTCTAGACCACTACCTTTTGTGGAGTTTTTCACTCAAAGGCATTGGAGTTCCAAAGGTATTGGAGTGCTAACCTAGTGAGCTGCTATGTCCCATTTGTTATTTCAAAGTATATTTATTATCAAAGAATGTATAAACTATATAACCCTGAGATTTATTAGAGTTGCACTCGACTAAGGAAATGGAGAGTGTCTCTTCACACGACTGACTTGTGAAAGGTGGGGGGGGGGGGAAAATGGGGCAGGTTATGTGGTTAATTGAGTAACTCCACCCAGGGAGGTGGGAAGTGTCCCATTACATTCCCGAACCCTGTCAATGTCACTCTCCGTGGTTCATCCAGTCTCTGACCTGCCCCTGTAGCCACAGTGTTTCTGCGGTTGGTCTGGTTGAGTTCCTGGTCAGTGATGATGGCACAACCCCCTAGGATGAGGAGGGAGGGAGGATCTGAGTGAAGAGAACACCACTGAGTGACAGGGGATGGTGGTGAGACTCCTGTGGGAGACAGTCACAGGAGATGTGTGGGGTGCTGTCTACTGATCAGACATTGTCTGGACACCATCTGGATCTCACTACATACAGAGATAGGAAGGGTCATCCAAATTATTTTATCACAAACACTGGCCAGCACAGGGACAGCACTTACAAAAAAGCTGGATAACTCATCAGGTCGGGCAGCATCCGTTGAAACGAGCAGTCAATGTTTCGGGCGGAGACCCTTCGTCACGACAGGATTAGCACTGGTCCCCGTGGGCCCTCTGTGCTTCTCAGACCAGGGTAGGCAGTGGCTAGAAGATGATGGGTGGATCAGGGAGGGACGACGTGTCTCTCAGACAAGGGTAGGCAGTGACTAGAAGATGATGGGTGGATCAGGGAGGGAGGACGTGTCTCTCTCAGACAAGGGTAGGCAGTGACTAGAAGATGATGGGTGGATCAGGGAGGGAGGACGTGTCTCTCTCAGACAAGGGTAGGCAGTGGCTAGAAGATGATGGGTGGATCAGGGAGGGACGACGTGTCTCTCTCAGACAAGGGTAGGCAGTGACTAGAAGATGATGGGAGGATCAGGGAGGGAGGACGTGTCTCTATCAGACAAGGGTAGGCATTGACTAGAAGATGATGGGTGGATCAGGGAGGGAGGACGTGTCTCTCAGACAAGGGTAGGCAGTGGGTAGAAGATGATGGGTGGATCAGGGAGGGAGGACGTGTCTCTCAGACAAGGGTAGGCAGTGACTAGAAGATGATGGGTGGATCAGGGAGGGACGACGTGTCTCTCAGACAAGGGTAGGCAGTGGCTAGAAGATGATGGGTGGATCAGGGAGGGAGGACGTGTCTCTCAGACAAGGGTAGGCAGTGACTAGAAGATGATGGGTGGATCAGGGAGGGACGACGTGTCTCTCTCAGACAAGGGTAGGCAGTGGGTAGTAGATGATGGGTGGATCAGGGAGGGACGACGTGTCTCTCAGACCAGGGTAGGCAGTGACTAGAAGATGGTGGGTGGATCAGGGAGGGACGACGTGTCTCTCAGACAAGGGTAGGCAGTGGGTAGAAGATGATGGGTGGATCAGGGAGGGAGGACGTGTCTCTCAGACAAGGGTAGGCAGTGACTAGAAGATGATGGGTGGATCAGGGAGGGACGACGTGTCTCTCAGACAAGGGTAGGCAATGGCTAGAAGATGATGGGTGGATCAGGGAGGGAGGACGTGTCTCTCAGACAAGGGTAGGCAGTGGGTAGTAGATGATGGGTGGATCAGGGAGGGACGACGTGTCTCTCAGACAAGGGTAGGCAGTGGGTAGTAGATGATGGGTGGATCAGGGAGGGACGACGTGTCTCTCTCAGACAAGGGTAGGCAGTGGGTAGTAGATGATGGGTGGATCAGGGAGGGACGACGTGTCTCTCTCAGACAAGGGTAGGCAGTGGGTAGAAGATGATGGGTGGATCAGGGAGGGACGACGTGTCTCTATTAGACAAGGGTAGGCAGTGGCTAGAAGATGATGGGTGGATCAGGGAGGGACGACGTGTCTCTCTCAGACAAGGGTAGGCAGTGACTAGAAGATGATGGGTGGATCAGGGAGGGAGGACATGTCTCTCTCAGACAAGGGTAGGCAGTGACTAGAAGATGATGGGTGGATCAGGGAGGGACGACGTGTCTCTATTAGACAAGGGTAGGCAGTGGGTAGTAGATGATGGGTGGATCAGGGAGGGAGGACGTGTCTCTCAGACAAGGGTAGGCAGTGGGTAGAAGATGATGGGTGGATCAGGGAGGGACGACGTGTCTCTCAGACAAGGGTAGGCAGTGACTAGAAGATGATGGGTGGATCAGGGAGGGACGACGTGTCTCTCAGACAAGGGTAGGCAGTGGGTAGAAGATGATGGGTGGATCAGGGAGGGAGGACGTGTCTCTCTCAGACAAGGAGGATATGGATGATGAAACTAAGCCACACTTTCCATTCACCCTCATGATGTTGGGTCCAGAGGGGGAGAAGTTGGTACAGACATCGTGAGTTCAGACCAGACTCTGACCTCCAGTTCTTCAGGGGGCAGCAGAAATCCCTGCCCTCCTGTAATTCTGGACATCTGAGAGCAGACATTTTCAGGCTCTGGGTGGGGATGGAGAGTGGCCCACCATCTTTCCGCCCACAGCGAATCCCTCTGATACACAAGTAGAATAAGCAGGACAAAGTCCGTATCCTGTCCCCGGTGACCCTCCCAGCTCTGAGCCCCCAGTAACCAGGCAGGTCATGTAATTCCGTAGAAAATGGGGAAAGTGTCTGGAAAGGAAGGAGTCACAGAGGCGGTGAAAGGTGCAGGGGCTGGAAGGGTCTCAGAGACAGGGAGGAGTGGAGGTTGTTGGGGCTGGAGAGGGTCAGAGATTGTCAGGGGTCTAAGGATAGGGGTGTCGAGTCACAGATGGAGGAATGAAGGTGCCAGTGGAGTTCACAGAGAAGGAGTTTGTGAGGTTTGAGATTTGGGTTCTGCCCTCTTCCACATTGACCATCTCTTCCTGGGGGAAGTGAAATTGTGTTCACATGGGTCCTGTTATCATCTTAGAAGTAAGTTATAAATATACTTATAACTTGGTGTCAGCAAGCTCCGACTTCTGTACAAGTCTTTCTGCTGACTCTTGTCACATTGGCTCATTCCAGCCTGCACCCTTTCCAGAATAACTTAATCTTCAATGAACAAGTGCTTTCCTTAAACTCTGGCAAACACACACACCCAGGCCTCACTGAGGGTGCAAATGGTAAATACCCTCTGGTTCCTGAGTGTCAACATCTCAGATGATCTATTTTGGGTTCAGCACCGTGATCTAATCAAAGTTCAGAGCACATGTATTATCGAAGTCTGTATACAGTATACAACCTTGGCGTTTGTCTACTTGCAGGCAGCCATTAAACAGAACCTGACTTGGCTATGCTCTCTGGTTCTGGTCTCTCCAGTATTGGAAACATCCTCACCACATCTCCTGATTCGGGCCTCTCTAGGGCTTTCAGGAGGTTTTAAAGAGATCCCACACAACCCTTATCCAGCACCATTCTCTTAAACTTCAGCAGTACAGGGCTAAAAATAGCAACTCCCTCTCATAGATTAACCCTTTTGTGCCCAAGGTAATTCTTGTACAATTCCTCTGGACCCTCGCAAATACCTGCATATCGTTTCTTAGATACAGGACCCAAAACTGCTCACAATGTTCCAAATGCAGACTGACTGATGTCTTATAAAGTCTCAACATTACATCTATGCTTGTATGTTCTAATCCTCTCGAAAAGAATGCTGACATTGCACTTGCCTTCCTTACCACTGACTCAACCTGCAAATTAATCTTCGGGGAAACCTGCACGAGGACTCCCAAGTCCCCTTGCAACTCTCATTTCAGAATTCTGCAAAAGACTGTTCTGTTAAAGACCAGCAGAGTCTTTCAATCTTTACAGTCTTACTATAAATGTCTCTGATATTCTCAGCATTCTGTAGCATTTTCCAATATTCAAGGTTATCTGTCTGTGCCGTCACAGGATTTGTGGTACTTGGAGCTGTGTGCTCAGAGAGTTGGTGAATCTCTCAATGGTAGGAGGCAGAGTGACGGTGGATGACTGTGTATCAGACTGGAGACTTATAAAAGTAAGGAAATGTCACCCAGAACTGAAGTTACAGAAGTGAGTCCACAGTCATGAAGCCGGTCACAGTCGATCCAGGCCGTTAATTGCAGGTTGCAATCTCAGTTCACTGCAGAGACAAGTGACCCTCACCGAGCAGCGAGCTGAACACTCACCCAACACCTTTAGTGTTCAATCTGGCCCGGAGTTTAAATCGGCCAAAACAGTGGGTTATTTTTTGCGCTTTTGCCACTTTGATATGCTCTTGGTCCCAGGAGCCATTGCCTCAGTACCTGACCTTTCCCATCTTCCTGTACCTAACCTTTCCAATCTGGCCCAGCGCTTAAATTGATGAGCATGAACTCGGTCCCCCCTCTTGGGCCTGGGCCTGGGCCCTGCCACCTCAATTCAGACCATATACACCACGTCACAGGTGTGCTGCACTGTCTAATCTCAGTTCACACCACAAAAATTCCATATAGGGAGTTCTGATGCTCAGCTGTGAAGGGGAAGTTATAGGCTATTGATTACAGTGATCGGTTTAGAGAAAAAGTGTGATTAATAAAATTAGTAATTTTGTTTGCAGCCAGCAAATTGTCTGTGTTCACCAGCACTATCTTAAACCCTTTATCACTGCAGCTTGCTCACGATATTTACAGTTCAGGGCATTTCTCTTCCAATATTTACATCTCATATCACATGTGCTCAATATTTATAGTGTTGTGTTCACAATCTTCACAGTAGCTGGTGCAGAAGGTCCATAATATTTTGACAGTGAGACTGGTTAGATCCCACAACACCAAGTTCAGGAATAGTTAATCCCCTGCAACCATCAACTCCTGAACCAGTGTGGATAACTTCACTCTCCTCCACACTGAGCTGATTCTTTGAGCTACAGACTCACGTTTCAAGGACTCTTTACAACTCCTTTAGTCAGGATTATTTTTTATTTGTACAGTGTGTCTTCTTTTGCACCTTGGTTGTTTGCAGTCACCACAAACAGCATTTCGTAAATTCTATGGTATTTCTCTTTTTCCGTATCTGAGGCTGATTGACAATACGGGAGCCAGTGAGGCTTGTCACTGATATTTATTATACTGGGTTATGTGCATTCACACAATATTTTCAGTATCTGGGGCAAGTTTTTCAGGATATTTACGGTAATTCATGGTAAGGACTGCTGACAGGTCACTGACCTGATTAGACTGGCTGAGATGGGGAGTTTTTATTGACTTATTGAGGCACAGCTCGGAATAGGCCCTTCTGCCCCTTAAAGCCACAACACCCAGCACCCCCGATTTAACCCTCGACTGATCACAGGAAAACTTACAACCAGCAATTCACCTACCTGGTAGGGCTTTGGCCTGTGGGAGGAAACCCACAGGTTCATGGGGAGAACATGCAAACTCCTCAGAGACAGCTCTGGGAATTGAACCCAGGTCGCTGGTACTGTAAAGCCTTGTGCTCCAGCGCCACTGGGGGAGGGAGGATATTCAGAGCTTCGAGAGGAGAGGGCGTGCTGAGAGTGGGTGAGGACACAGATGAGAGATTATTATGTGGAGATGTTTGGAGACATCCACTAAAGCACAGAACAGAGAGCAAAGTATTTGTTAAGTTGTGGGAGATTGCTTAGTATTGATGTTCAAAAGGATCTGGAAAGAGTTAGTCTGTACAATGCTGTGCCCTGGGAGTGTGAGTGACTGGGGGTGTGAGTGTGAGTGGGAGTGAGAGTGTTTGTGAGAGAGAGAGAGTGTGCTCTGCCCATCTCTATCCCATCCCCCTTACCCAAACCTCCAACCCACCCCCACCCCCAAGAGAGGAAAATGCCACTGTCCCGTCAGATGGAGACTGATGCCACGGTGGGCTCCGAGGGCACCTCCAGTCTCGCCATCTCCCCCTCTCCGAGCTGCTGGTAACGATCCCTCGCCAGCCTGAGGGGTTGCAGCATCACCTCCTCCAGCTGGGGGAAGAGCTGGAAGAGAGGAGACAACGTCCCGTCACATCCTGGGAGCAGATTCGGACTCACGTTCCCCTCTGTTGGCATTCCCGGTCATCCTATCGCAATCACAATGTATCTCCTGATAATATTCCCAGGAATTCGAGCTCGGGGTTTCAGAGAGGGGGAGGGGTGTAGGGGCGACAGGGAGTTCATGGAGATTGGGTGGGGGTAGGGGCGAGAGGGGTGTCACAGAGAGAAAGAGGGGTGTTGCTTCTTATCTTGAAGGCATTCCCACTGTTTGTATTTTGAAGAGATTTGGTATCTCACCAAAGACTCAACAGTTTTTAATAGATGTATGGTGGAGAACATTCTGACTGGCTGAATCACTACCTGTTATGGTGGATCACAAGAGGCAGCAGAGGACTGTAACCTCAGACAGCTCCACTCCACCATGGCAGAACCGTCCCTTCCACTGAGTACATCGTCAAGAGAGTGAGCCTCAAGAGGGAAGGGTAGGAGCGGCAGGGGATGGGATGCAGAGAGGGTGAAGACCTGCTCCCTTCCTCCTCCCCACTCAGTATGAGCCCAATTACTTGTTCCCTCCCCTAGTGAATTCTCCCCCCCCCCCACTCTGACCCCCGTTACCTTGGTCAAGGACTCGAGCATGGGCATGAGGGTGGAAGTGATGAATGCTCTCTGTGTGTGAGATTTCCACACCCGGTCCCGGTCCATGAAGGGCGACACTGGTAAACCCTCCGACTTCTCCCGGTCTCCCTGGAACAGGTCCAACTGCATCAGCCGTGATAGAGACCGAACCTCCCCTGACAGCGAGGCATCCCTTCCCTCCTCACCGCTCCTCCCACAGCACCCTCCTCACCGCTCCTCCCACAGCACTCCCTCCTCACCACTCCTCCCACAGCGCTCCCTCCTCACCACTCCTCCCACAGTGCTCCCTACTCACCACTCCTCCCACAGCACTCCCCCCTCACCACTCCTCCCACAGCGCTCCTTCCTCACCGCTCCTCCCACAGCACTCCCCCCTCACCACTCCTCCCACAGCACTCCCCCCTCACCACTCCTCCCACAGCACTCCCCCCTCACCACTCCTCCCACAGCACTCCCCCCTCACCACTCCTCCCACAGCACTCCCCCCTCACCACTCCTCCCACAGCGCTCCCTCCTCACCGCTCCTCCCACAGCGCTCCCTCCTCACCACTCCTCCCACAGCACTCCCCCCTCACCACTCCTCCCACAGCACTCCCCCCTCACCACTCCTCCCACAGCGCTCCTTCCTCACCACTCCTCCCACAGCGCTCCCTCCTCACCGCTCCTCCCACAGTGCTCCCTACTCACCACTCCTCCCACAGCGCTCCCTCCACACCACTCCTCCCACAGCACTCCCTCCTCACCACTCCTCCCACAGCGCTCCAACCACACCACTCCTCCCACAGCACTCCCTCCTCACCACTCCTCCCACAGCGCTCCCTCCTCACCGCTCCTCCCTCAGCACTCCCTCCACACCACTCCTCCCACAGCACTCCCCCCTCACCGCTCCTCCCACAGCGCTCCCTCCTCACCGCTCCTCCCACAGCACTCCCTCCTCACCACTCCTCCCACAGCACTCCCCCCTCACCACTCCTCCCACAGCACTCCCCCCTCACCACTCCTCCCACAGCATTACCTCTTCACCGCTCCTCCCACAGCATTACCTCCTCACCGCCCTCCCACAGCACTCCCTCTTCACCGCCCTCCCACAGCGCTCCCTCCTCACCGCTCCTCCCACAGCGCTCCCTCCTCACCACCCTCCCACAGCACCCTCCTCACCGCTCCTCCCACAGCATTACCTCCTCACCGCTCCTCCCACAGCGCTCCCTGCTCACCACTCCTCCCTCAGCGCTCCCTCCTCACCACTCCTCCCACAGCATTACCTCTTCACCGCTCCTCCCACAGCATTACCTCCTCACCGCTCCTCCCACAGCGCTCCCTGCTCACCACTCCTCCCTCAGCGCTCCCTCCTCACCACTCCTCCCACAGCACTCCCTCCTCACCACTCCTCCCTCAGCACTCCCTCCTCACCACTTCTCCCACGGCGCTCCCTCCTCACCACTCCTCCCACAGCGCTCCCTCCTCACCGCTCCTCCCACAGCGCTCCCTCTCCACCGCTCCTCCCACAGCATTACCTCCTCACCACTCCTCCCATAGCGCTCCCTCCACTCCTCCCACAGCACTCCCTCCACTGCTCCTCCCACAGCGCTCCCTGCTCACCACTCCTCCCTCAGCGCTCCCTCCTCATCACTCCTCCCACAGCACTCCCTCCTCACCGCTCCTCCCACAGCATTACCTCATCACCGCTCCTCACACAGCGCTCCCTCCTCACCACTCCTCCCACAGCGCTCCCTCCTCACCACTCCTCCCACAGCACTCCCTCCTCACAGCCCCTCCCACAGCACTCCCTCCTCACAGCCCCTCCCACAGCGCTCCCTCCTCACCACTCCTCCCACAGCACTCCCTCTTCACCACTCCTCCCACAGCACTCCCTCCTCACCGCTCCTCCCACAGCACTCCCTCCTCACCACTCCTCCCACAGCGCTCCCTCCTCTCCACTCCCACAGCACTCCCTCCTCACCGCTCCTCCCACAGCGCTCCCTCCTCACCACTCCTCCCACAGCGCTCCCTCCTCACCACTCCTCCGACAGCGCTCCCTCATCACCACCTCCCACAGCACTCCCTCCTCACCGCTCCTCCCACAGCGCTCCCTCCTCACCGCTCCTCCCACAGCGCTCCCTCTTCACCGCTCCTCTCACAGCGCTCCCTCCTCACCACTCCTCCCACAGCATTACCTCCTCATTGCTCCCCCACAGCGCTCCGTCCTCACTGCCCCTCCCTCAGAGCTCCCTCCTCACTGCCCCTCCCTCATTGCCCTCCACATTGCTCCCTCCTCATTGCCCCCCACAGCGCTCCCTCCTCACCACCACTATTCTGATGCTCCCTCCTGACCACAACTCTCCCATCCCTCTGCCCTCCCACGACACTCTCCTCCTCACTGCCCCTTACTGAATGCGACACTCCCTCCTCACAGCGAGGTGCTCCTGCCTCACTCCTTCCCGCCACCACCCACCTGCATGAAGTACTCCTGTAACAAACAGTCGAGCCAGGGCTCAGAGACCTGGGTGGGCCGCACCTCGTTGGAGGTGTCACAGCATTTGATCAGTACTTGTTCCAGCTGTCGACAGGGAGGACGAGGGTGTTAGTGAGCTGCGGAGAAGTCGACAAGTCGCGGGTAGCCCATTCCCACCCCTCTGCCCAACTTGTTAACACAGTGATGTCTGGCCCCAGACAGTCCCTCATCGTCAAACCTTCCCGCCACACCCCTGGGGAAGGTAAAGCTTCCTCGAGAGACACGTCCCACCAGGCTCAAACAGATTCCACCCTTCAGATATCAGACTCTTGAGTTGACCTCTCGTACAATGAATGGACTCGACCTCACAATCCAGGTCAAGGCCGTGCACCTTATTGTCTACCTGCACGGCACCCTCCTTGTAGCTGTGACACTCTATTCTGCGTTCGGTTATTGTCTGACCTTATTCCAGCTGAATGCACTGTGTAATGATCTGATCTGTATGAACAGTGTGCGTTTCACTGTATCTCTGTATGTGACAATAATGAACCTATTCCAATTAACAAGAACATTGAGTGTGTATCCCCATCTCTATCACTGCCTATGACCCCTACATTCCCTGCCTCCATATCACCCCCCTCCCTGCCGCTGGATTCTACACACCTCCCCGTCTCTGTGGCCCACTCCGCCCCTTACACCCCTCCCTGTCTCTGTGGCCCACTCCGCCCCTTACACCCCTCCCTGTCTCTGTGATTCCTTCCAGTTCCAACACACTCCTGGTCTCTGTGAGCCCTCTAACCCTGACACACCTTTCCATCTCTGCCACTCCTTCCACCCTCCAGTTCCTCTACCCATCCCATCTTTATGAGCCCCTCTGACCCCTACACCCCTCGCTGTCTTTGTGCCCCCTCCTCTCTGCCTTCAGCTGTCCAGAGTGCCCTGGGGTCTCGGTACTGACCAGTCGGACGTGTTCCTGGTTCTGGTCGTCGAACACGTTGAGGCATTGTGCAAACGCATCCATGATGTCCCCGTGTCTCGCCATGTCTGTGGCCAAGATCAGCTCCATCATCCCCTGGGGGCAAGGGAGAAGGTCAGAGCCCCTCTCGTACAAACACGTGGCTCACCCCCCCCCCTCCCCCCCCCCTCCCCCCCCACCCACCAGCTCTCCCTGTAACAGAGCATTCGGACTGGTAGCATTGCCACCCGGTGTGGAGGCTCCAACACATGGACCACAAGAGGCTGCAGAGGGTCGTAGACTCAGCCAGATCCATCACGGACACAGCCCTCCCCACCCCCCCACCGTCACGGACACAACCCCCCACCACCATCACGGACACAACCCTCCCTCCGTAACGGACACAACCCTCCCCACCGTCACCGACACAAGCACACCCCCCCCCCCAACATCAGTGTTGGTCACCGTGTTGTTGGGAAGATGTTCTCGAGCAGAACTTTCCTCCATCTTCTCCAGCTTCATGATATCCTTCCTATAGCTGGACGACCAGAAATGCACTCAAACCTCCAAGTGTGGTCTCCCCAATGACTTCTACAGCTGTAACATAATGTCCCATCTCCTGTGCCATTGCTACCTTGTCAGACCAATTTTTGTAGCAAGCCTTGTCTGGTTCTTCCTTGTCTACGGCCTGTTGGTTTTCAGTGTTTGGACTATTTCAGTATCTTTGAAGGATCAGTCACTCCCTGAAATATCCTGCGATGTCTGTGGAAATCTGGAAGATGTTGGATCACCCTTACCCCCTCCCATTCCCATCCCGAGAGCTTCCCACCCCGTAATCTTCGAAGTGAGCTTGTTCCCACTCCTGCGGCCCCCTCCCGCATCTCTCCTCCGCAGCAAGCTCGGCATCACGTAGTGTCAATTATCGGGATGATGGGATTGTTGGCTTTGTGGCCACGTTTGCAGACCATACGAAGATAGGTGGAGGAGCACGTACTGTTGAGGAAGCAGGGTGACTGCAGAAGGACTAGACAGATTAGGAGAATGGGCAAAGAAATACCAGATGGAAGAGTGTAGCATTGTGCACAGCCGCATATTTTGGTAGAAGAAATAAAGGCACAGACGAATTTTGAAATTGGGAGCGAATTCAGCAATTGGAAGTGCAAAGGGACTTGGGAATCCTTGTGAGGGTTCTGTGAAGGTTAACTTGCAGGTTAAGTCGGAAGTCAGGAAGGCAATCGGAATATTAGCATTCATTTTCAGCAAACTAGACTATAAAAGCAATGAGGGAATGCTGAGGTTTTATAAAACATCGGCCAGACCGCACTTGGAGCGCTGTGAGCAGTTTTGGGCCCTTTAGCTACGGAAGGATAAGCCGCCACTGGAGAGGTTCCAGAGGAGGTTTATGAGGATGATTCCGAGAATGAAAAGGTTGATGTGTGAGGAGCATTTGGTGTGCTCACTGGAGCTGTTGTTGGGAGACGGGGGAATCGGGATCAAGGCCGGCGTTGGAGTGGGAATACCAGCTCGGAGTGACCCCTGGGGCCGGGCACTCAGACTCACGTGTTGTTGAGCCCGGGGTGATCCAGGTCATGGCAGACAGCGGAGGTCATCAGGATCAAGATCTCGATGGGTTTCAGCCGGGCCTGAGATGACGAGGGAGGACGGGGTCAGTGTATGTCTGGGCTCACACCTCACCCTTTCCCACCACAACACATCAGCCAACTGAGGCACTCTCCCCCCAACATCTCTCCAACACCTCCAAATCAGGGGGGGAGTGTGAGGAGGGAGTGCTGTGGGAGGGACAGTGAGGAGGGAGTGTGGTGGAGGGGTGGTGAGGAGGAAGGGGCAATGAGGAGCGTGCGGTGGGGAAGGAGTGCTACTCCGCAGGAGTGAACTGGACCGAAGTGATCGTTACAGAGGGCTAGTACAGACAGGATGGTCAGAACGTGCTCCCATACACCCACCTGCAGCCCACACAGTTGGATCATGCCATGCATCATCTGGGTGACGCAGAAGGAGTGGCGGAAGTTGTGGAACGGATTCTCCCTGTAGTTCTCCTGGACGCTCAGCTGTGGCACAGAGAGAGGGTGCAGACAGTTACAGACCCTTCGGTCCATCAGGATCCTGCTGGTGCTCCGGCCTCATTCTTGTCCAATCCCTCCATCAGGGGCTGTGTATCCTCCCCTCCTCAGCCCCTAACTACCCTCCCTCTGTCCAACAACAACGAGCGGGATGGGAGCGGTTTGTGGTGGGATCAGGGGAGGATCCCTCTGTTCCGTCACTGGGTTCAACCTCATCGAACAGAACCAATTAACCCCTCCCCATCTCCCATCCCTGTAACCCCCTTCAACCCCATTAGTCCCTCCATCTCTGTCAGCCCCGCCGGCCTCTGCACCCCTTCCCATCTCTGTGACCCCCTCTGGCACGCATCGCCATCCCATCTCATTACGTCTGGAAGGGTAAGGGGAAGGATGCAGATGAAGATGTAGGGAAGAAGAAAGAGAGAAAAATAGAGGGAGAGGCATTAGAGAGAAAAATTAAGGGAGATCAGAGAAGAGTAGAGAGATATATAATAATCGAGAGCCCTGCCCCACTCCCCCAACTCTTTCACAGAGAGATGGATGGGGAAAGGAGAGAGGGAGAGAGAGATGAATCAGGAGAAAGATGAGGAGTGAGATGAGGGAGGTGTAGCAGACAGGGAGGGGCATTAGCCAGGTAGACAGGAAGGGTTTGGGATGGGGATTGGGTCTGAATGGTTCCTGGGAGGGGTGGATGAGGAGAGGATACCTACCAGCCATCGCTTCAGAGTGATGGCATTGATGTTAAACTGGTTGACCAGGCCCAGACTGTGGAACATGTACTCGATACAACTCAGCATCTGTGGGGAGAGCAGAAACACATCCAGATCCAGACCCCCATCCCACCCTCAATCTTCCCTCTTCTCCCCAGTCCTCCTCCTCCCCAACATAACCCACCGGGGTTGGAGCCGGCATTTCCTGGGGGAAGCTGTTGTGGTCTGGGACTGTCTGCTTGAGAGGGGGTGGGGAGGAATGGCATGACTGAAGATCTGAGGATGCAAACGAGAGTGTGATAGAGAGACAGACAGACAATAGACAGTAGATACGGGAGTAGGCCATTCGGCCCCTCTAGCCAGCACCGCCATTCATGTTGAACCAACATGTCGAGAAACCAACTGGAGATTGGTAGGCCATTCTAGATTGGGTATTGAGCAATGAGGAAGGGTTAGTTAGCAATCTTGTCGTGCGAGGCCCCTTGGGTAAGAGTGACCATAATATGGTGGAATTCTTCATTAAGATGGAGAGTGACATAGTTAATTCAGAAACAAATGTTCTGAACTGAATGGGTAACTTTGAAGGTATGAGACGTGAATTAGTTATGATTGACTGGCAAATGATACTTAAAGGGTTGACTGTGGATATGCAATGGCAAGCATTTAAAGATTGCATGGATGAACTACAACAATTGTTCGTCCCAGTTTGGCAAAATAATAAACCAGGGAATGTAGTGCACCTGTGGCTGACAAGGGAAATTAGGGATAGTATCAAGTCCAAAGAAGAAACATATAAATTAGCAAAATAAAAAAAGCGGCACATCTGAGGACTGGGAGAAATTCAGAGACCAGCAGAGGAGGACAAAGGGAAAAAAGATTATGAGAGAAAGCTGGGAGGGAACATAAAAACTGACTGTAAAAGCTTTTATAGATACGTGAAAAGAAAAAAATTGGTCAAGACAAATGTAGGTCCTTTACAGTCAGAAACAGGTGAATTGATTATAGGGAACAAAGACATGGCAGACCAATTGAATAACTACTTTGGTTCTGTCTTCACTAAGGAGGACATAAATAATCTTCCAGAAATAGTAAGGGACCGAGGGTCTAGTGAGATGGAGGAACTGAGGGAAATGCATGTTAGTAGGGAAGTGGTGTTAGGTAAATTGAAGGGATTAAAGGCAGATAAATCCCCAGGGCCAGATGGTCTGCATCCCAGAGTTATTAAGGAAGTAGCCCAAGAAATAATGGATGCACTAGTGATAATTTTTCAAAACTCCTTAGATTCTGGATTAGTTCCTGAGGATTGGAGGGTGGCTAATGTAACCCCACTTTTTAAAAAAGGAGGGAGAGAAACCGGGGAAATATAGACTGGTTAGTCTGACATCGGTGGTGGGGAAAATGCTAGAGTCGGTTATCAAAGATGTGATAACGGCACATTTGGAAAGAAGTGAAATCATCGGACAAAGTCAGCATAGATTTGTGAAAGGAAAATCATATCTGACGAATCCTATAGAATTTTTTGAAGATGTAACTAGTAGAGTGGATAGGGGAGAGCCAGTGGATGTGGTATTTTTAGATTTTCAAAAGGCTTTTGACAAGGTCCCACACAGGAGATTAGTGTGCAAACTTAAAGTACATGGTATTGGGGGTATGGTATTGATGTGGATAGAGAATTGATTGGCAGACAGGAAGCAAAGAGTGGGAGTAAACGGGACCTTTTCAGAATGGCAGGCAGTGACTCGTGGGGTACTGCAAAGCTCAGTGACGGGACCCCAGTTGTTTACAATATATATTAATGATTTAGATGAGGGAATTAAATGCAGCATCTCCAAGTTTGCAGTTGATACAAAGCTGGGTGGCGGTGTTAGCTGTGAGGAGGATGCTGAGAGGATGCAGGGTGACTTGGATAGGTTAGGTGAGTGGGCAAATTCATGGCAGATGCAATTTAATGCAGATAAATGTGAGGTTATCCACTTTGGTTGCAAGAACAGGAAAACAGATTATCTGAATGGTGGCCGATTAGGAAAAGGGGAGATGCAACGAGACCTGGTTGTCATTGTACACCAGTCATTGAAGGTGGGCATGCAGGTACAGCAGGCGGTGAAAAAGGCAAATGGTATGTTGGCATTCATAGCAAAAGGATTTGAGTACAGGAGCAGGGAGGTTCTACTGCAGTTATACAAGGCCTTGGTGAGACTGCACCTAGAATATTGTGTGCAGTTTTGGTCCCCTAATCTGAGGAAAGACATTCTTGCCATAGAGGGAGTACAGAGAAGGTTCACCAGATTGATTCCTGGGATGACAGGACTTTCATGTGAAAAAAGTGGATCGACTAGGCTTATACTCACTGGAATTTAGAAGACTGAGGGGGGATCTTATTGAAATGTTTAAAATTCTAAAGCGATTGGACAGGCTAGATGCAGGAAGATGGTTTCTGATGTTGGGAAAGTCCAGAACGAGGGGTCACAGTTTAAGGATAAAGGCCTTTTAGGACCGAGATGAGGGAAAACTTCTTCAGAGAGTGGTGAATCTGTGGAATTCTCGCCACAGGAAACAGTTGAGGCTGGTTTATTGGCTATATTCAAGAAGTTAGATTTGGTCCTTGTGGCTTGTGGGATCAGGGGTATGGAGAGAAAGCAGGTACAGGGTTCTGAGTTGGATGATTAGCCATGATCATACTGAATGGCAGTGCAGGCTTGAAGGGCTGAATGTCCTACTCCTGCACCCATTTTTTATGTTTCTATTCACTGTGATCATGGTTGATCATACACAATCAGTACCCTGTTCCTGCCCTCTCCCCATATCCCTTGACCCCAGTATCTAACTCTCTCTTGAATGCATCCAAAGACTTGGCATCCACTGCCTTCTGGGGCAGAGCATTCCACATATCCACCACTCTCTGGGTGAAAAAGTTTTTCCGCATCTCTGTTCTAAATAGCCTACCCCTTATTCTTAAACTGTGGCCTCTAGTTCTGCACTCACCCATCAGCGGGAACATGCTTCCTGCCTCCAGCATGTCCAATCCCTTAATAATCTTATGTTTCAATCAGATCCCCCTCATCCTTCTGAATTCCAGTGTATACAAGCCCAGTCGCTCTAATCTTTCAACATATGACAGTCCCGCCATTCCGGAAATTAACCTTGTGAACCTACGCTGCACACCCTCAATAGCAAGAATGTCCTTCCTCAAACTGCACACATTACTCCAGGTGGGGTCTCACCAGGGCCCTGTACAGCTGCAGAAGGACCTCTACTCCTATACTCAATTCCTCTTGTTATAAAGGCCAGCATGCCATTAGCTTTCTTCACTGCCTGCTGTACCTACATGCTTGCTTTCATTGACTGACATACAAGAACACCGAGATCTCATTGTACTTCCCCTTTTCCTAACTCGACTCCATTTAGATAGTAATCTGCCTTCCTGGTCTTGCCACCAAAGTGGATAACCTCACAATTATCCACATTAAACTGCATCTGCCATACATTTTACCCACTCACCCAACCTGTCCAAGTCACCCTGCATTCTCATAACATCCTCCTGACATTTCACAGTGCCACCCAGCTTTGTCATCAACAAATTTGCTAATGTTACTTTTAACCTCTTCATCTAAATCATTAATGTATACTTTAAACAGCTGCAGTCCTAGCACCAAACCTTGCGGTACCCCACTGGTCACAGCCTGCCGTTCCGAAAGGGACCCGTTAATCACTACTCTTTGTTTCCTGTCAGCCAGCCAATTTTCAATCCATGTCAGTACTCTGCCCCCAATACCATGTGCCCTAATTTTGCCCACTAATCTCCTATGTGGGACTTTATCAAAAGCTTTCTGGAAATCCAGGTACAATACATCCACTGGCTCTCCCTTGTCCATTTTCATAGTTACATCCTCAAAAAATCTCCAGAAGATTAGTCAAGCATGATTGTCCCTTCATAAATCCATGCTGGCTTGGACTGATCCTTCTGCTGTCCAAATGTGTCGTAATTTCCTCTTTTATAATTGACTCCAGCATCTTTCCCATCACTGACATCAGGCTAACAGGTCTATAATTACCTGTTTCTCTCTCCCTCCTTTCTTGAAAAGTGGGACAAGATTAGCCACCCTCCAATCAGCAGGAACTGTTCCTAAATCTATAGAGCATTGTAAAATGATTACCAATGCATCCACAATTTCTAGAGCCACCTCTTTAAATACCCTGGGATGCAGACCATCAGGTCCCGGGGACTTATCAGCCTTCAGACTCAGTCTATCCAACAGTTTCTTGCTTAATACAAATTTCCTTCAATTCATCCTTTATCCTAGTTCTTTTGGTCACTATTACATCCGGGAGATTGTTTGTCTTCCTTAGTGAAGACAGATCCAAAGTACCTGTTCAACTCATCTGCCATTTCCTTGTTTCCCCATAATAAATTCAACAATTTCTGTCTTCAATGGCCTAACTTTGGTCTTAACTATTTATTAGCAATTCACATAGCAAAACCAGCTTTTACTATCCTCCTTTATATTCTTGGTTAGTTTACCTTTGTACCTCATTTTTTCTTGGCATATTGCCTTTTGTTATCTTCTGTTGCTCTTTAAAAGCTTCCCAGTCCTCCAGTTTCCCGCTCATCTTTGCTATGTTATACTTTTATTTTTATACTGCCCTTTACTTCCCTTGTCAGCCATGGCTGCCCCTTACTCCCTTTAGGATCTTTCTTCCTCTTTGGAATGAACTGATCCTGCACCTTCTGCATTCTCAGAAATACCTACCATTGTTGTTCCACTGTCTTCCCTGCTAGGGTATTGTTCCATTGAACTTTGGCCAGCTCCTCCCTCATAGCTCCATAGTTCCCTTTGTTCAACTGTAATACTGACATTGATTTTCCCTTCTTCTCAAATTGTAGGTTAAAACATATCATTATGGTCACTACCTCCTAATGGTTCCTTTACCTCGAGGTCCCTGATCAAATCCGGTTCATTGCATGACACTAAATCTAGAATTGCCTTCTCCCTGGTAGGCTCCAGTACAAGCTGTTCAAAGAATTCATCTCGGAGGCACTCCACAAACTCCCTTTCTTGGGGTCCAGTACCATTCTGATTCTCCCAGTCTACCTGCATGTTGAAATCCCCCATGACAACTGTATCATTACCTTTGCGACATGCCAATTTTAACTCTTCATTCAACTTACACCCTACATCCAGACTGCTGTTTGGGGGCCTGTAGATAACTCCCATTAGGGTCTTTCTACCCTTAGAATTTCTCAGTTCTATCCATACTGACTCTACATCCCCAGATTCTATATCCCTTCTTGCAAGGGACTGAATAACATTCCTCACCAACAGAACCACCCCACCCCCTCTGCCAGTCAGTCTGTCCTTTTGATAAGATGTATATCCTTGAATATTCATTTCTCAGGCCCTGTCTGCTTGAAGCCATGTCTCTGTTATTCCCACAACATTGTACTTACCAATTTCCAACTGAGCCTCAAGCGCTTTTACTTTATTCCTTATACTTTGTGCATTCATATATAACACTTTTAATTCAGTACTCCCCTCTCCTTTCATATCAATTCCTATTTCACTTGGCCATACTGTATGATCTCTTCTTGAGCTTTCTACTCCATTGATTCTGTCGTCCTTTTTAACTTTTATTTTCACTTTCCCTTTAACTCCATCCTTATATTTCCAGTTCATCCCCTCCCCCCCCCCCATTACTTAGTTTAAACACATCCATGTTGCAGTGGCAAATCTGTCTGCCAGAATGCTGGTCCCCCGCCTATTAAGGTGCAACCCATCCCTTTTGTACAATTCATCCCTACCCCAAAACAGATCCCAGTGGTCCAAGAATGTAGTAAATCCTTGCTTCCTGCACCAGTTCCTCATCCACACATTCAGAACCATTATCTCCTTGTTCCTGCCCTCTCCAGCATGAGGAACTGGAAGCAAACCAGAGATAACCACCCTGGAAGTCCTGATTTTCAGCCTTCTTCCGAGTTCTCTGAAGTCCCACTGCAGAATGTCCTTCCCCTTCTTCCCAATGTCATTTGTGCCAACATGCACTACCATTTCTGGCTGTTCACCTTCACCCTTGAGGATTCCCTGCAATCAGTCCGTGATGCCCTGGATCCTAGCACCAGGGAGGCAACACACCATCCTTAAACCTCACCTGTTGCCACAGAAACCCCTTTCCATATCTCTTACTATAGAGTCCCCTACCACCACAGCTCTTCCTGATGTCTGACTCCTCAGCTCTGCTTCTGCACCAATTTTCAGCTCACAGACCTGTCCACCTCTCAGACTGGCAGTATCTTGTCCTGACAGCTTCCAAGAGGGTAAACCTGTTTACAAGAGGTACATCCCCTGGGGTCTTCTGTACTTCAAGCATCCTTTCCTTCCTCATCATCACTCCCTTTCTCTCTTCCAGTATCCTCAGTGTAACAACCTCACTGTAGGTCCTGCCCAGAAAACTCTCATTTTCACTGATAAACCTGAGGTCATCCAGGTCTTTCTTCAGTGTTGCAACATGCTCCTTCAGAAGCTGAATCTGGACACACCTTCCACAGCTGTAGCATCCAGGGGCACCATCAGTGTCCCTGACCTCCCACATCATGCACATAGCACACTGAATCAGCTTAGAGGTCATGTCTCCTCCCTCAACCTCCTCACCAAAGGCCAGCACTTCCCTCAACCAGGCCACTCCACTACAGCGCTCCCTCCTTTTATTTGCTTGAGCTTTGTGAGCTGCAAGGTCACCTGACCTCGATTGTCCAATCAGCTGTTTTCTGCTGACTCCAAGCAATTCAAATCTTGATTACCAATCAACTGCTAATCAATTTTTGATTGCACTATCCAACTGCCAAATCTGGCAGAATCTCTCGAGCCAAAGACAAACACTTTTCACACCAGGAACATCCCTCGACCAGGCCGCTTCCCGACAGACAGACAGAAAGAGAGAATGCAGCAAAGCTGTGGAGAATAAGATGCAGGGAATGAGAGAATGGAGAAAGATTGAAGAAATTGAAATGACAAGAAAGAGAGAGACAGGGAATGGAAAAAAGAGTGATGAATATTTGGGAGAAAGTTAGCATGTGACTGAAGCAATAGATAGAGAGAGGGTGGGAGAGAAGGGAGAGAGCTGCAGTGAGTGAGGGAATTGGGGAGGGGAGGGAGATAGAGAACACAACAGAATTGAAAAAGAGAAAGAGAAGGAGGGAGAGAGAAATTGATGAAAACGAGTGATTGGGGAGGGGTGAGAGAAAGACAGGATTGAGTGACTGGGGAGAGAGGTTTTGTGCATTTGAGAGACTGGGGAAAAAGGGAGATGGCAGGTTGTGTGCATTTGATGGACTGAGGGGGGGAGAGATGTCATGGGTTGTGCTGAGAGACTGGGGAAGAGAGGTGACGTTGTATACATTTGAGAGACTGGGGCAGGGAGAGGTGATGGATTGTGTGCATTTGAGAGACTGGGGAAGAGAGGTGACAGATTGTATACATTTGAGAGACTGGGGAAGAGAGGTGACAGGTTGTGTACATTTGAGGGACTGGGGAAGAGAGGTGACAGGTTGTGTACATTTGAGAGACTGGGGAAGAGAGGTGACAGGTTGTGTACATTTGAGAGACTGGGGCAGGGAGAGGTGACAGGTTGTGTACATTTGAGAGACTGGGGAAGAGAGGTGACAGGTTGTGTACATTTGAGAGACTGGGGAAGAGAGGTGACAGGTTGTGTACATGTGAGAGACTGGGGCAGAGAGGGGTGACTGGTTGTGTACATTTGAGAGACGGGAAAAGAGGTGACAGGCTGTATACATTTCATAGATTGGGACAGGGAGAGCTGACAGGTTGTGTACATTTGAGAGACTGGGGAAGAGAGATGACAGGTTGTGTACATTTGAGAGACTGGGGAAGAGAGATGACAGGTTGTGTACATTTGAGAGACTGGGGAAGAGAGGTGACAGGTTGTGTACATTTGAGAGACTGGGGAAGAGAGGTGACTGGTTGTGTACATTTGAGAGACTGGGGAAGAGAGGTGACAGGTTGTGTACATTTGAGAGACTGGGGAAGAGAGGTGACAGGTTGTGTACATTTGAGAGACTGGGGCAGGGAAAGGTGACAGGTCGTGTACATTTGAGGGACTGGGGAAGAGAAGTGACAGATTGTGTACATTTGAGAGACTGGGGAAGAGGGGTGACAGATTGTGTACATTTGAGAGACTGGGGCAGGGAAAGGTGACAGGTTGTGTACATTTGAGGGACTGGGGAAGAGAGGTGACAGGTTGTGTACATTTGAGGGACTGGGGAAGAGGGGTGACAGATTGTGTACATTTGAGAGACTGGGGAAGAGAGGTGACAGGTTGTGTACATTTGAGAGACTGGGGCAGGGAAAGGTGACAGGTTGTGTACATTTGAGGGACTGGGGAAGAGAGGTGACAGGTTGTGTACATTTGAGGGACTGGGGAAGAGGGGTGACAGATTGTGTACATTTGAGAGACTGGGGAAGAGAGGTGACAGGTTGTGTACATTTGAGAGACTGGGGAAGAGAGGTGACAGGTTGTGTACATTTCATAGATTGGGACAGGGAGAGGTGACAGCAGAATCAAAGACCACACCCATCCCGGACATTTCCTCTTTCATCAGACAGAAGGTACAAAACCCTGAAAGCAAACACCACCAAGCTCAAGGACAATTTCTATCTTATGATTTTCAGACTCTAGAATGGACTTTTTATGTGATAAGATGGACTTTTGTATTCACAATCTCCCTCATTATGATGTTGCACTTCTTCGTATTCCTGCACTGCACTCATTTGGTAGCTTCTACACTTTATTCTGCGTTGCTATTGTTTTGCCTCGATCCGGCTCAATGCACTGTGTAGTGATCTGATCTGTATGAACCGTATGCAATGCAAACTTTTCACTGTATCTCAGTGCACGTGACAATAACAAGCCAGTAAAAATTCCAAGCAGAGTTGGCCAAGTACAATAACATTGTGTTCAAACAGGCAATCCCCCATGGAGTGGGACTCGATGAGGAACTGCACCTCATGGCCCGGTGATGGACTCTTGCTGTGCTCAGAAGCTCCGCCTCTGAAATTACCGATGCCTACCTCATTGGGAGCCCACTGCCGGATGTCGAAGGTTGGCTTCTTCAGTGCCTCGATGGTCTCTGGAGAGAGGGTGTACTGGCAGGGAGAGGCACAAGGAGGAACAGGAGGTCAGTGTATGAGGGCAACATCTCCACGTCAGAGCCACATGCGTGTCTTAAACCTCCGCCCCACCAAACCACACACCCCTCCCCTGGCCTGGCGCCTCTTCACAGAAGCACATACCTATGTCTATGCAGTCAGAAACACCGCTCAGTAAGATCTCATAAACAGCATTCTGGGACCCCAGAGAGAAACACTCCCCCACCCATCCCAGACTCCCCATTTGTGACTGTGGGACTTTAATACGCACAGACCGGGCCTTGGATTAACGTCTCGTCTGGAGAAAGTGTGAGCTTTCCCCCTCAGTGCCCCTCCTGCAGCGCGTTTCACCCTCCTAACCACCCCTCCCACAGCCCACGCTCCCTCCTCACAGCCCCTCCACAGTGTTGCGATCCCCACTCAGTGAGGGGCGGGCTGGCAGGAAGAGCAGTTCACAGAAACAGAGAGGGGTATAGGAGCTGGAGGGGTTTCAAAGACTGGGAGGTGTGTGGGGGCTGGAAGGGGTATAGAGATGGGGAGGGGTGGAGGGGTAGGAGGAGTTTACATAGACAAGGAGAGTTCTCGGTGCTGGAGAAGGTCACAGAGACAAGGGGGAGTGACTGAAGACATTGGGAGAGGGGCTTCTTACCTTGGGATATGAGGGAACATCACGGCGAGGGGTGAGCCTTCTGCTGGCAGGGGGACACGGGGAGTCACAAATCCAGAGGGATCTGAGGGAGAGAGAGACAGAGAGATCAGCGTTCAGCATTCATTCCTCACCCCAATCCCACGACCCTTCACAATGCTGCTCGACGACTAGGGTCCACTCACCCTGATCCTCAGCCCCTCCCCCCGTGTGTCCCCTTCCCTCTGTCCAACACTGACGACCTCGCCCCGCATTTCCAGGGTGTTCTCAGAGTTGCTGAGAAAATTCTGTCGAGGTTATTTTTTTGGACGCTGGTGACCCACGGTTGTCCATCACCTCTCGAGGAGCTCATTACCGTCCAGAACAGGGTAGGCCGTTCAATCAGCTCCGCACCTACCCAACCTAAACACCTCCCCCTCACCCTTGGCCACTGGCCCACCACGGCTGCAGTGTGCAGCGTCTACAGAACACTCTGCTGTTAGTCGCCCGGGCGACTCGGACAGTATCTACGTCCCCACCTCTTACTACCCAGAAGGATGAGGGCAGCTTTATGTCTGTGGGGACAGTTTGCCCCCTCCTCTACTCCCACTCGGAAATCTGTGTGCCATTCCTTCACCGTCGCCGGGTCTGAACCCTGGGACTCCCTCTCTCCCCACAGTACCGTGGTCTGCGGAGGTTCGAAGGGGCGACTCAGCCCCACCTTTGAGGGAGGCGACAGGGAGCCGATAAATGCTGATCCGGCCCAAAGAGAGGGAAGAATTCACCCTGAGGACATGGATCGGACGGAGGCTGGCCTCTTGTGTACCTCCTACCTCTTGGCAAGCTCTTCCCGCAGCCTCTCGATCTCCCCCTGACACTTGGCGATCTCGGCTCTCCTCCCGCTCTCCACTGCAACACAATCCAAGCCATTCCCGATTAACCGCCTCGTCTTCCGGGTCCGTGGGATCCTGGGATCAGCCTGTGCTGAGGACACCCACGGGGGAGGGCAACGATCACGGGGAGCGATCGAACCGGAGCGTCGGCGTGTGGGCTGACCCGATCCGCCATTCGGTCACAGCTGATTTACTATCCCTCTCAACCCCGTTCTCTCGCCTTCCCCCCGTAACCTTTAACACCCTTACTAATCACGAAATTACTAATCGCAAATGTTGTGAAGAAAGATGTTGCAAAGTCACGAATCAAAAGGTTGAGCCTGGTGGGACTGGTGCTCTGAGCTGCGCGTGTTTCAGTGCAAGGAGTGTTGTAGGAAAGGCGGCCGAGCTTAAGGCACGGATCAGCACGGGGAATTATGACATTTTAGCCATCTTTGAGATTTGGTTGTGGGGGGAGAGGCAGGGCTGGCAGCTCAGTATTTCGGGGATCCATTGTTTTAGACGAGTCAGACTGACCGGGGTGGGGGGGGAGGTGATGAAAGGGCTGGGGTGGCATTACTGGTCAGGGAAAATGCCACGGCAGTGATCAGTCAGAACAGACTGGAATGTTCGTCCACGGAGACTTTATGGGTAGAACTGAGGAATAAGAAAGTTATGACCACTTTAATGGGATTATATAGAATATAGAATAGTACAGCACAGTACAGGCCCTTCGGCCCACAATGTTGTGCTGACCCTTAAACCCTGCCTCCCATATAACGCCACCTTAAATTCCTCCATATACCTATCTAGTAGTCTCTTTAATTTCACTAGTAGTGTATCTGCCTCCGTCACCGACCACTCAATAATCCCTGGGATTCAGAAGAGCAAATTTGGAGTGAGATTGCAGACTGTTGCAAAAAACACAAGGTTCTGTGGATTTATCCACCACAATTTGCTTCAGACAGCAAACAGCTCCTCCTCTGTAATCTGTGTAGGACCCATTACCTTGCCTCGGCATTGCCTCTCACCTGTATTCTCCATCTACTGACTGGGGCTCCCATACTGTGAAAAGGGCTGGTTGGGAAAGAGTTAGTCAAGTACGTTCAAGAACGTTTCCTTAAATCCCAGCATTAGAGAGTGCAATAATAGATAGGGATTGAGGTAGGAGGGGCTAGCTGCATGACATTTCTGTGGAAATGCCACGTTCCCCAGGAAGGGGATGGAGACCATGGTCGGAGGTGTAGGGGTGGACAAACATCATTCACTCTCCAGCCGTCTCTCCAAGACAGCCAGCTTATTCAGAATATCCCTCTCGATTTCGTCCTGCAGAGGGGGAGGGAGGGAGGCAGTGAGGAGAGAGAGGATATAGGGAATTTTCTGAGAATTTGGGGGGGGGTGTAGTGCAAAAAGATTAAGATTAAAGATTGGCTTTATTTGTCACATGTAACAACAAATCATTGATATGCACGGTGAGAGTTGTCATTTTGCGTCAAAGACCTACACGGCCTGAAGATGTGTTGAGGGATGAGGGGAGGTTCAGGGAGAATACACAGAACAGAAGATGTTCTCTGACAGACCGTTCCAGATAATGAACCCCTCTCTGTGTAAGGATAATTTTAATGTCCTGTCTGAAAGTAATTACCCCTCAGAGGGACTTTACCCCTCCACCCTCTGCCCCCTTGTTTTGATACCCATACATGAAAAAAACATTAAAAATGAAAAACAAGAAAATGCAGAATAAAGTGTTACAGTCACGGAGAAAGTGCAGTGCAGGAAGACAAGGGCTACGATGAGGTAGATTGTGAGGTCAGGAGTCCATTTTATCATGCTTGGGGATCCATTAACAAGGTAAAACTGTCTCCCCTACATGTTTCCCACAAATCCTATAGACCTCTGCTAGGTCACCCCCTCAGCTTCCACTGCTCCAGGGTAAACAGTCTCAGACTATCTGGTCTCTCCAGTCTCCTGATGTCCATGGAGTTGAGAGGGAAAATAAATCAGCCATGATGGGATAGCGGAGCAGAATTCTCTGTCTTGTGGTCTTGTGGGCCTGGCCACCAGCAGCAACGGGGACCGTCAGCGATGAAGGGGACAGAGAGCGCCGGTAATCACGTTCCCGCTTTCCGCTGTTCTCAATCCAGTACCTGGAGAGCTGGACGGTGACATCAGTGCAGAATTTCTGTAGGAGGACCTCTCTGTCTGTGAGTGAAATCAATAAATCAGCTTGTTATTGTCACAAGTGCCGAGGTACAGTGATGTTACATTCTGTCCACACAGATCGTTTCCTCACATCAGTGCATCGACATAGTGCAAGGGTAAAACAATAACAGTTACAATTGCCCAGGAAGCGCAGTCAGGCAGACGGCAAGGTACAAGGTAGTTTGTGAGGTCAAGTGTCCATCGTATTGCACTAGGGGACTGTTCAATAATCTTATGACAGTGAGGTAGAACCTGTCTTTGAGCCCGGTGGTACATGCTTTCAGGCTTTTGTATCTTCTGCCCGATGGGAGAGGGGAGGAGACAGAATGTCTGGGGATGGATGGGTCATGGATTATTCTGGCTGCTTTACCAAGGCAGAGGGAAGTGTAAACAGAGTCCTTGGAAGGGAAGTTGGTGCCTGCGATGTGCGCACCTGTGTCCAACTCTCTGTAACTCCTTGCGGTCACGGGCAGAGCAGTTGCCGTATCGAGCCCTGATGCACCGGGACAGGAAGCTTTCCTTTACGCATTGATAAAAATCGTCAAGGTCAACAGTGGCACGTTGAATTTCTCAAACCTCCGGAGGAAGTAGAGGTGTGCGTCAGCTGTCTTGTCCGTGGGTGCACATGTCTGAACCAGGACTACGGCCCGAGAAGCGACGGGGATAGAGTGATGTGCAAAACGCCAGTGAGGGCCTGATCCAAGGAAGAATTTAACATTTAAAAATTGTTTACCTGAGAGCCCTGATGATGTAACAACAACCTTATATGGAGAACTATGAAACAAATATTTCATAATTAATATCCGTCTCTTTGCTGAACACTCCCCCCACCGACTGAATCTCCTCCCCCAGACACTCCCCCCTCACCCACTGAATGCCCTCCCACAGCCCTCAGCTTTCCATAAAACTCCCTCCCACAGTACTCCCTCTTAGCGGTCGGTCCCACAGCGCTCCCTCCACACCCCGCCTCCCGTAGCACTCCCCACCTCACTACTCCTCCCCCAGCACGGACCTCGGTGCTAAGACGTACGGATTCGAACGTGCCACCCTCTGACTGAGGAGCGGGGAGTTAGTCGCTGCGCCAAGCGGCCCGACTGACCTGAGAAGCCCAGCAGCGGCACACAAGAGGTCCCGGACGTCGGACGGACTGGATAAGTGGCTGAAGATCACCTGGAATGGGGGGGGGAGGGGGGAAGGGCGGAGCAGAAGAAGATGGGGGAGGGGAGGGGGGATGGAGAGGGGAATGAGGGGAGAGTGTAAGGAAGGGAGGAGGATGAGGAAGAGAGAGGAGGAAAAGGGGAAGAGGGAGGAGAGGTGGGAAAAGAGGGGAGAGGATGGGAGGGGAAGAGGAGGACGGGGAGAGGAGCAGGGAAGAGGGGGAGAGGAGGAGGGAAGAGGCAGTCACGACTGTCATCTCTGTGCTGGTCTGCCTCATCACCCATGGGTCATGTGTTCTAGGGTTCAGTCCTGGGGAGGTGGGTGCATGGATAGGGCAGAGCCCCTGGAACTGCTTTTGGACCTCTGGCGAGTGTTCATTGGGTCATGGGGCCAAATCGCAGTTTTCTCTGCTTCTGTGTCAGGGCCATTCAGCTGAACGATCTCCCTCTCCCTCTCCCTCCGCTGCTCCTGTCTTCGAACAGGCTGGAGAGGGGGCGCACAGGTTTTTCTAAGTCCCGACCCACCACACCCCCTCCCCAGGCGTGAGGACATGGGGCTTAGTTATTCCAGCCTGAAATGCCTTGGTGCAGTTCAGGGAAATACATTCCCGGAGCTTGTGAGAGGACACGGGAGTGGTTTACCAGAATGTTTCCCAGGACGAGAGTGTTTGACTCTGGCAGGGAGACCAGAGGTGATTGGAAAGATCCCCTTGGAGCCAAGGATAACAGTACCACACTGGAAAAGGTTCTTCCACCCATCATATTGTGCCAAACTATTAAAACTAATGTCACCCAACTCCTTCTCCCCACATCACTCCATTGTCCGCACATTCCTGCACCTGTCTAATTGACTATTAACCACCTCTGTCGTATCTGCCTCTACCAGGCGGCACATTCGAGACAAAGTAGCTGCTGTCCACTCCATACATACCACTTATCATATCGTACCCCTCTGTGAAGTCTCATTCCCCTTTGCTCCAAAGAGAAAAGCCCTCGTTCACTCAATCTATCCTCAGAAGACAGGCTGTCTAATCCAGGCAGCATCCTGGTAGATTCCCTTGGCTTCCACATCCTTCCTAAATTGAGGCGACCAGAAGTGAACACAATACTCCAGTATGTTTTAATCAGAGTTTTATCAAACTGCAGTATCAGCTGGCGGCTCTGGAGCTCAATCCCGTGACTAATGAATGTCAAAACACCAAGCGTCTCCTGAACAACCCTGTCAACACAGTGTTCCACATATTGATCTCCCGAAGTGGATCATTTCACACATGCCCGGAATAAATTCTGGGACATGAATTAATCATGTCACAATTCACCTTCAGAGATGAGCAAACCCCCGGCCCGTTGGGGTTGGATGTGTGGAAGAAGGTTGTTCCATTTGATGACTGGTTCAGGAACAGAAGGTGGGAATGATGGGATCGACGAAGAGCTAGCACGGACTCTGAGCCGGCTGAAGCGCCTCCTTCCTGGATTCCCGGGTTTAGCAATGGGAAATATCTACTCCTGGGGACGATAATGTGATCGGAGCAAAACAAAATGGTGGAGTAAATGCGGGGGTAAAACATTTTCCGTGGAGAGGTGAAGGGGAGATAATGTTCTGTCTGAAAGGAGGGGGAAGTGCGACATAAACAGATCGGGTGGGAGATTCCCAATGGAGAATAAACATCGGGAGAAGGAGATGGGGGTCTGATTGGAAAGGCTATTTCAAAGGCTGGAATGAGAGGGGTTGTCCGAATGGCCTCACTACTGGCTGGCGACAGGAGAGACAGAACAGGCTGGAGAGGTTTCCCGGGGTCAGGAGAAACCCTCGGCGTGGAGTGGGATCAGACACCCTGGCAGCGCACATGACGAGCTGTCAGAACATTTTGACAAGACAGGGGCGCCTTTGTCTCAGTTACTGACCCAGCTCTCAGATCGTGACTGCGAGGAAAACCGGTTACGTGTAAATTCCGTGTGGGAATGGGACTGCTCCGTGCACCGTCACAGTCAGGATGGGCCTTGTGGCCACCTCTTGGGGTTCAAGGAAATAACCAATCTTCTTCAGTGTCTAGGACCACCACTAGAGTTTCAAATAACCCATCACACGCTCCCGAGGTCAGACACCAAGTGGAACTTCCACCACACTATCACAGATTTCTAGGGTGAGACACAGAGCAAAGCTCCCTCCATACCGTCCCAGCACACACTCCTGTGGTCAGAAACAGAGCAAAGCTCCCTCCACACCAATCGATCACACACTCCTGTGGTCAGACACAGAGTGAATCTCCCTCCACACCGTCCCATCACACACTCCCGGGGTCAGACACAGAGTGAAACTCCCTCCACACCGTCCCATCACACACTCCCGGAGTCAGACACAGAGTGAATTTTCCTCCATACCATCCCATCATAAATATCCATGTTACGGTTGGATTCCTATCCCGTGAACCCAGTTCTGGATAAGGGCGGACTCTATTCCTTCAAAGGATGAGCTGTTTCTGGGCGCTGATAATGAGGGATGAAATGAGAAACCATTGGACAATAATCCTACCTTTAAAATCCTTCCGTCCACCTCCAGGTGAATGACCTTGGGCAGGGCTGTGGAAGGGGCAGATCCCATAGTGTCTCAGAGAACCATACTCCAGAACTACCTCCGCGGAAATCCAATACAAAGCTGGGATCTCCGAGTCTCTTCTGCTCTCCCTCCCTCCGCCTTCTCTCCCCCCCTCTCTCTCTCTCTCCTTCTCTCTCTCTATCTCACTCATTCCCTCCGCTCCACCTTCTGTCTCTCTCTCTCCCTCTCTCTCTCTCTCACTCACTCCGTCTCTCTATCGACCACAAACTGATTACAACTTCTCAATAACTATGGAGTTTGCTCTCCCGGTCTCACACACTTCCTGTCTCTCTCTTTCTCACTCTCTGCCACTTACACAGCCTCCCACTCCCTTTCTCTCTCTGCCTCTCACACAAAATGATTACAATCCCTCAGCAAACTCAATATGCTTTCCTCGCTATCTCTATCACTATCTCTCCACCTCTACCCCCTCACTCACACTATCTCTCTCTCTCTCTCTCTCTCTGCCCTCTCTCACACACTGATCACTAACTGCTTTCTTCTCTCTCCACCCTCTCTGCCTCTCTCATGGGCTGATTACAACCTCCCTGCAACCCAGTTTCCAGGGTAACCCAGTCCTTGGCGTCTGAGGGATGGAAAATATTCATCATCGGCTCATTATCATCTCTTCCCTCTGCCTCTGGGAGCTCGGGGGCGGCTGCTCGATCAGAACCCGTGGATGTTCATTGAACGGGTTCAGTCCTGCAGCCCGCCATGCCGGGGTGCTGGGCGCTGGGTTTGGGGGAGAGAGTGTCACCGTGTCTGCATCACAGGGGTTTAATCCTCGGCAGATGTAAATCAGTCCTCAAAGCCGAGGTAACAATAGACAGACTGGGCGCTAATTAACATCACAGAAACCTCTCAGCAGCCTCCCCGCTGACCTGTATTTACACGCTGCATGTGTGTCCACAGTTCTTTCCAAAGCCCCAACCTTCTTACCTTAACTGGAGGGAGACATAAACAATAAACTGTGATTTCCCTGTCCCGAGAGGGTGTGATGGGATAATGATCAGGGAGCTTCACTCCGTGTCCGACCACAGGACTGTGTGGAGGGAGCTTCCATCTGTGTCTGACCACAGGACTGTGTGGAGCGAGTTTTGCTCTATGTCTGACCCCTGTATTTTACAAAATATCTTTCTAAAATTCAGTGCTACAATATATAGCGACGAGGCGGTGTTTCCACCCCTCCTACAAATGACCAGGTGCTGTGTCTCACCGTGGCCGATGTGAGAAGAACCCTGTGCAGGGTCAACCCACAGAAGGCTGCTGGACCAGACAACTTTCCTGGTAGAGTGCTCAGAGGATGTGCAGACCAGCTAGCAGATATTCTCACTGACATCTTCAACATCTCCCTGAGCAGCGCCACCATTCCAATGTTCTTGAAAGCCGCCATCATTGTCCCCATGCTGAAGAAGTCTTCAGTGTCCTGCCTAATTGCACTCACATCCATCATCATGAAGTGTTTCGAGAGGCTCATCATGAGGCATATCAAGACCCTGCTGCCCCCCTCACTGGACCCCCTGCAGTTTGCGTACTGTCCCAACCGCTCAACAGATGACGCCATTGCCATCACCCTCCACCTGGCCCTAACCCAGCTGGACAAAAAAGACATTCATTCGGATGCTGTTCATAGACTTTACTTCAACATTCAACACAAACATCCCTCAGAAACTGATTGGAAATCTGAGCCTACTGGGCCTGAACACCTCCCTCTGCAACTGGATCCTAGACTTCCTGACTGGGAGACCTCAGTCACTCCGGATTGGGAGCAGCATCTCCAACACCATCACACTGAGCACAGGGCCCCCCAGGATTACGTGCTCAGTCCACTGCTGTTCACTCTGCTGACCCACGACTGTGCTGCAACACACAGCTCAAACCATATCATCCAGTTCACCGATGACACAACCGTGGTGTGTCTCATCAGCAAGAACGACGAGTCAGCTTACAGAGAGGAGGTGCAGCGGCTAACGGACTGGTGCAGAGCCAACAACTTGTCTCTGAATGTGAACAAAACAAAAGAGATGGTTGTTGACTTCGGGAGGGCACGGGGCGACCACTCCCCACTGAACATCGACGGCTTCTCGGTAGAGATCATTAAGAGCACCAAATTTCTTGCTGTTCATCTGACGGAGAATCTCACCTGGTACCTCATCTCCAGCTCCATAGCAAGAAAAGCCCAGCAGCATCTCTACTTTCTGCGAAGGCTGAGGAAAGTCCATCTCCCAACCCCACCCCCCCCCCATCATCATCACATTCTACATTGGTTGTTTTGAGAGCATCCTGAGCAGCTGTATAACTGCCTGGTTCGGAAATTGCACCATCTCGGATCGCAAGACCCTGCAGCAGATAGTGAGGTCAGCTGAGAAGATCATTGGGGTCATTGGGGTCTCTCTTCCAGCCATCACGGAACATACACTACATGCTGCAAATGCAAAGGAAACAGCATTATGAAGGACCCCATGCGTCCCTCATACAATCCCTTCTCCCTCCTGCCATCTGGGAAAAGGCTCCGAAGCATTCGGGCTCTCACGACCAGACTGTACAATGGTTTCTTCCCCCAAGATATCTGACTCCTCAATACCCAGAGCCTGGACTGACACCTTGCCCTGTTGTCCTGTTTATTATTTATTGTAATGCCTGCACTATTTCTGTGCACTTTATGCAGTCCAGTGTAGGTCTGTAGTCTAGTGTAGCTTTCTCTGTGTTGTTTTTTTTTACGTATTTCAGTCTAGTTTTAGTACTGTGTCATGTAACACCATGGTCCTGAAAAACGTTGTCTCATTTTTACTATGTACTGTACCAGCAGTTATGGTCGAAATGGCAATAGAAGTGAATTGACTTGATATGCAAACCAGAGACTAATACAATTACTGCAGTACAAATAGACAATACACATTAAACCAAAATGTTTCCATCTCAATCGAAGATGGCACTAACCCCCCACCTCCCCCCCGCCCCAGCCCCCACGAGCCCACGATCCCGGAACGCCTCTAAGGTTGCTGTGGACCTTATTTACCCGGGAACGAACATACCCCCTAAACATTGCCTGACAGTTTGCCCGGGCAGATCCCTCCACCACCCGTTTCCAAGACCCACGGATGGCTGTTTTCGCCAGCCCCAGGAGCAAGTTGACAAGGACATCCTCATCCCTCCATGTCCCCTCCTTACTGGATGACCGTATATAAATAGGGTGGGGCTAAAATGTAAGCAGACGGCGAGAAGCAACCCACGCAGAGACACAAAATGAGGCTGCAGCCTCGCACACTCCAGTTACATTTGGTACAAGGTCTCCTCCTTGCGGCTGGGAGTACTGCTCGATACAGCAGCCTCCAGCCCATGTTCTTCACGGGAAGAACTCCCTCGTAAAGGGACTTCCATTCGGGACTCCCCTCACCTCCAGGTGGAAAGTCGGCCCGCCATGGCGTGTCGGGACGGTGGACAAGGGCTGGGAAGTGGAGGGTGTGGAGCAGCAACCCATACAGGTACCTCCTACATGCATCCCTGAATGGGATTGTGGGTGGCGAGGAGCGACGGTTCCGGTTGTATGGCTCGGCTCTCGGATCAGATTGCGGGGCCTGGGCCCGACAAGCAGTTCCGGCGGTGCAGAGGTGAGCCCAGCCTGAGTCGTTCCACTCACCCGAGCAGCACCGGCTTCGGTTGTGGTAGGGCAGGGGTCGGCCAGAACTCCGCCCTCTGCCAGGGGAGGGGATTCCCCGCCCGAGCAAACCACGTTCCAGACTCTCAGTAAGTCCTGATTGAAGCCGGGCAGAATCCGCAAAGCAGCACGGCTGACGCCCCTGGGTGGTCGCTGCATCTCTTTGTAAAGACAGCAGCCCCTCCGGAGGAAGAATGTCGCCAATACGTGTCACCTGGGAGGGTGCTCGGCGTACAGGAATCTCTGCAGGGTCCTGAGCCGGAGAGACGCCAGTCGCGGACGTACACACACCAGCGACTGTCCGCCGTCTCCCACTGGGAGACTCCAGACCGCTGCGGAGACCCAGGGTTTCTTGTTACAGTACCTCGGAAGAAGTCCACCAACTTGCTCTGCATTCTCGCGACAAAAGGGGCAGCATTTTCCCCGTGGGGGGGGGGGGCTCTCCCCTAGGACAAGGATGTAGTCATCCCCCAGGACATCCCAGAAACCCTGGTAAAACAATACACTTAGACCATCTAAGCCAGGGGATTTACCACTCCGGAGTTGTTTAAGGGCAGAAGACAGCTTTTCCCGAGTCAGGAGAGCGTGGAGCCCCATTATGTCCTCAGGGCTGACCATAGGCAAATCGTTCCAGACCTCATTGCACGAATCTGCATTTGACTGGTCCAGTGAGAATAAGGACCGATAGGATGAACGGACTTCTATATTGATTTCTTCAGGGTCCGTAACGAAGGAACCATCCATCAGCAGCCAGTAACTCCACTAATTGCATTTGGACTCACCGCCACCTCTCCAACGAGTAGAGGAAGGGTGAGCCGCGGTCTAAATCCTGCAGCATTTGGGTCCCTGACCTCGGGACTGCTGGAGCTACAGATTCCTCAGTGCGCCCTTCTTCTCCTGGTATTTATGTCATAGGTTTTGGTCTCCAGCGGTCGGACCAAGACGGGACTCGGGTCAAGCAAAGCTCTCTCAAGCCGCTCAGTCTCAGAGCCCCGCCTCTTTGTCGAAACCCTGGTGTACTCCCGACATAAAAACCGGATGCGGGCTTTGCCCATTTCCTACCATAGCCAGAGGGAGCAGAAATCTCCCGTCTCTCTCTTCAGGTGACCCAGAGCGCTCGGAAAGAATCCCGGTATCGGCTGTCCTCCAGTAGTCGGTTGTTAAAATGCCAATACCCAATCGCACCCAAGGGTGCAGAGGAGTAAATTCCATCCACACAAAATGATCATCCGAGCACGACACCGGCCGCATGGAGGGCGCCGACACGCGGGAGCTGTACGCCCGGGAGATGTACAGGCGGCCGATGCGGGAACCTCCCCCTCCAGACCTTCTCGAGAAGGCGCTGGAATCGGGGTGAATATTCCGTCAGGTGACCACCAAATCAAAGGAGCCGACTGACTCCTTTAACTTCTTTCCCGATACTGGGTCGTGTTGGAGTCCAGAGCGGTCCTCCGCCTCGAGGGTACAGTTCAAGTCTCCCCCGAGGATGGCGCAGTCCCCAGGATCGATGGAACTCAGCAGAGTGGACAGCTGACAGAATAGGCGCGTCTGCATCACCTCGCCCCTCGGGGTATTCACATTGATAAAATGCAAAGGTAACACCATCCAGGCGCACGGCCAGGTGGAGCAGACGGCCGGGCACGACATCTTAGACTCACGATTTTCGGCTGGAAGGTTGGGGCCAGCAGGATCGCCACCCCACTAGAGCTGTTGCTGGGGTGGCTCATGTAGACCTCTCACTGCCAGTCCAGGAGCCAAGCGGACTGATCCTCCGGGATAGTATGGATTTCCTGCAGGAAACTCACTGTATATGTCCCGTCCCGGAGAAATGAGGAAGTTTTAAATCTGCGGAGAGAACGCCTGTTACCATTTATATTCAGACTCGCTGCGGTGAACTTCATGTCGGTGTACACTAGGTGGCGTCCTTAACCACACTATCCCGAAAACAGCAAGAATACTCTTTGCTTTCCGGGCCCGAGTGGTGCCAACCCAACCAACCCAACATCTCCCGAAGGGGTAAAGCTGCTCACCACTCCGATGTCCCTCACCAGGTCATCCAGGAGGGATTTCAGCTGTCGCCTGTCGTTCCCGGACAGAGAATTCCTCTTCCCCTTCCCCATCCGTCTGAGGATGACACGCAAGGATTTAACCAGTCTCGGCATACTAAGACCAGCGAAGGGATGCTAATTTCGGCCGATGCTTTGCACGGTCAGAGGTGAGAATGAACTCTCTGATTTCCTCCACAGGTATCAACGGTGATTTCTCAGGAGCGGGTGTCTCGCTATCAAAGAAAACTCCGTCCACCCCCTCACTACAAATAGATCCCTCATCTCTTCCGCGTGTGTACCAATTGACGGTTGTACTTGTAACCCACACTGCGCAGTGGGTACCCCACTCATACCTGCCTGCTCCACCGTCGCATCAACCTTATCCACAATTGCGACAATGGAGGGATAATCCCCAGGAACTCCCTGCGAGCCATTAGTTGCAGGGGTCGGCATGTGGAGAGCACAGCACCCTCCCCAGGAGACAGGTACGAGGTGGACCCTAGCAACTCCGGTTCTAGGGGTCCACCGGCAGCCTGATGCTGAGAGTGACAGAGGCTGGGCTCCGCTCCGCTGACATTATTGCGTCCCGGGAGGCGCTAACTAATAAGTCCTGGGTGGAGGGCTCTCGGGCTGTCTCAGTTGCATAAACAGGGCTAAAACCACCTTTCTGCACAATCACTCCACCTACCACTGGACTGGAGGCCACATCTGGGGATTCAGGTGTAGAACCAACCTCCACCCGGATTCCCACCCCTCCCGGGGATTCCTCCGCATCTACACTCCATGCCCTCTTGTGGGAAGACCCCCTTCTCCTTTTCAAGCCAGAGGAGCACACAGCTGCAGGATTCACCGAGGCGGCGGCACTCTCCCCGTCCACCTGTACACTTCCCCAAGTGGGCGTCAGCTCTGAGTTTCCGGGGGCCGACTTCTTAGGGTGCTTGTATTTCTTCTTCGCTTTCTTGCCCCGCGCAGGCTCCACCCCGTCCGCTGCCGGAACCTCCCTGCACCCAGCCTCAAGATCTCCCACCCGAACCACAGGGGCAGGGGCAGGAGATGAAAGAGACGCAGGAATAGGGTCAGGTGTAGGGGCAGGAATAGGAACCGGAGCAGGTGCAGCTGGGGCATTGGTGCCAGAAGTGCTCTCCCCAGGGTGTTGAGACTGTCCCTCCGAAAGTGCCCCACCTTCCCGCACGCATGGCGTCGTGGGCGCTCAGAGCTCCAATGCACCTGATGGTCTCCCCTCTGGTGCCGGACAGTAAACCGGCCTCAACCGTGTTATCCGTGCCAGCTGCACGAACACCAGGCGCCGGAAAGAGATTACGTTGTGGGGGGTACGTCTCTTAGATTTGTGTCTTATGGCAGTTATCCCTAACTGTACTTGTCCCAAACAGGCTAGATGGGGAAGCAGGAGTTCAATGGGGATGAAAGGCTTGACGTGACCGAGGACAATTCGTTGCGTGGGAGCTGTCACCGGCTCCATCTGTAAACAGATCTCTTCCACATTGATCCCCAGTCCATTCTGGCAGAAAAACTCCGAACGAAGCCTCCACAATAAAACAGCCACTCACTAAAATGTCCAAGAGCGACTTCGAATCCCCTCCAAAATACCTCACGAAGTTTATGCAGCAGATTTCCCTCGATTTCTCCCAACACTTTCAGAACAACACCACGCTGTGTCTGACCCCAGGAGTGTGTGATGGGATGATGTGGAGGGAGCTTCACCCCGTGTTTGACCCCGTAGTTATGTGATAGAACAGTGGGGAGGGAGCTTCTCTCTGTGCCGGACCCTTGGAGTGTGTGATGGGACGGTGTGGAGGGAGCTTCACTCTGTGTCTGACCCCGGGAGTGTGTGATGGGACGGTGTGGAGGAGTTTCACTCTGTGTCTGACCCCGGGAGTGTGTAATGGGACGGTGTGGAGGGAGCTTCACTCTGTGCCTGACCCCGGGAGAGTGTAATGGGACGGTGTGGAGGGAGCTTCACTCTGTGCCTGACCCCGGGAGAGTGTAATGGGACGGTGTGGAGGGAGCTTCACTCTGTGTCTGACCCCGGGAGTGTGTGATGGGACGGTGTGGAGGGAGTTTCACTCTGTGTCTGACCCCGGGAGTGTGTGATGGGACAGTGTGGATGGAGCATTACTCTCTGTCTGACCCCGGGAGTGTGTAATGGGAGGGTGTGGAGGGAGCTTCACTCTGTGTCTGACCCCGGGAGTGTGTAATGGGAGGGTGTGGAGGGAGCTTCACTCTGTGTCTGACCCCGGGAGTGTGTAATGGGACGGTGTGGATGGAGCTTCACTCTGTGTCTGACCCCGGGAGTGTGTGATGGGACGGTGTGGATGGAGCATTACTCTCTGTCTGACCCCGGGAGTGTGTAATGGGAGGGTGTGGATGGAGCATTACTCTCTGTCTCACCCCAAGGCGTGTGATACGACAGAGTGGAAGGTACAGGTTGTCACATTCCTGACTGCGGGATCTTGCTGTGTACACACGGACTGCCCCGTTTCATTGGCATGGGTGTCTTCTATACAAGCCTTGTGCTGTGACATCCCAGGATTAGCCGAGTTGTGGAGGGAGGGGGATGGTGACAACACTTTTGGTAAATTGAACCATCCCTCCCCCAACGAAACCTTGACCCTGTCCTAATCCCTGTAACTCCCTCCCTCGCGATGAAACCTCCACGCCTTTATAACCCTCACTCACAGACCCCGCCCCTGCCACTGGTCCAGACTCTTCCGTCCAAATCGCTCACACCCTGACCAGCTTCCAGTTCACAGCCCCCTCAGCCTGATACCGCCCCCAATACTCCCCTCCCCACCTCTGCAATTCACAGCGACCTTGCGACCCCACCCCTGTTTATTCCCCTGCACACATCCGGCCTGACTTGCTGAGTTCGTGTTGCATTTTCTGCGTGTTGCTCTGGATTTCCGGCATCTTCAGAATCTCTTGTGTTTAAACTTTGAGTCTTTATTGAAGAATGTGGTTACAGACCGAGACCTGGCCCTACCCCTCCAAACCAGAACGGGGCCTCCCCCATCCCCATCAGCGGGTGGACGTCACGGTCTCGTCTTTCAGGTATCGGTAGCCCTGGTTGCAATTCGCTGCCAACTGTCGCACCTGCTTCATCCACAGGAGGATAATAATCAGAATCGATCCCCTGCGGGAGAGGAACACCAGGAGGAGAAGGATTAATACTCTCCACAATGTAGGCGCTTCACCCCCTCCCACGCTGCCCCCGTGCCGTGCACTGTCGGGGTACGAACCCAACCCCACTCCTGCAACGATTCTGCCCGTTGTATACTGCACCTCACAGAGGGTCACAGAGACGGGGAGGGGTGCAGGGGCTGGAGGGGGTCACAGAAACGGAGAGCGGTCCAGGAGTCGGAAGAGGGTCACGGTGCATCGAAGTCAGAGAGGGTCACAGAAATGGAGATGCGGGGCGGTGGGTGTTCATAGAAATAGGGAGGGCAGTCGGGGTCAAATGGGGTGACAGATACGGGGGAGGGGTATTCGTGTCGGAGGAGATCACAGAGAAAGGGAGGCGAGTAGTTGATGGAGGGGACACAGAGACAGGGAAGGGTGTAAGCGGCCTGAAGAGGGTTACACAGACGGGGAGGGTTGTCGGGTCTGGAGGGGACACAGGGGTCAGAGAGGGTCACAGAAATGGAGAGGGATACGGGGGTCGGTGGTGGGGGAGGGTCAGAGATAGGGAGGGGAGTAGGCGTCAAAGAGGCTGACAGAAGGAGTGGGATGTAGGAGTCAATGGGGACGTGAGTCACAGAGGCAGGGAAGGGTGCAGGGGCCGAATGATGTCACACAAATTGGTGGAGTGTAGAGGCTGGACGGCGCATAGTGAGTGAGTGAATGGATGAGAAAGGGTATCTGTAAGGGACGGTGGGAGAGAGAAGGGGGTTGGGGAGGGTGCGGGGACGTTCTTGAACCAACCGGCACAACCTCAGTCGGGTAACACCTTGTTCACTTTGACCCTTTGCCTCTAAAATGGACTTCTCTCTGATTCCGTGCTCTTCGGGGTAAAATTGTACCTAAGTTATGTTTGTCATGGTGTGCTCACGGAGATTGGACCCAGGCGCCGAGGAACGGCGGGATCCCCGGGAACAGACGGAAACAAGAGATTAAAAGTCGGAATCAGAACCCCCGAAGTGCGAATGAGCGACACCAGGAGAATTCATCCTCTCCACACAATTCTGTGATTTTGCGTTACCTTTGACTTGATAGCGGCGTAGAAGCTGATAAAAGGCGAAGATCAAGCAGACAGGTCCGAGTCTGCACGGGACAATAGACCTCAGAACAGTACAGCACTGTACTGGCCCTTCGACCTGGGCCGTCAGGGACTGAGGAACGAGAGGGTGAAGGGAGAGAAACAGAAAGAGGAAGCGAGAAACTAGAAAATTATAGGAGGGGAAGCGAGAGATGTCGGAGATAGTTTTGTTTTACAGAGTGGTTGCTCTCTGTTTATTAGTTCTTTCTCTTCCTCACGCCCTCTCCCTCTCTAGCTCCCCCCATCCTCTGGTCTCTCAGTCCCAACAGCGTGGGCCGAAGGGACACCCACGGATTTGTGCTTCTGATAATTAACAGGTCATTAACCCTGGGGCGCACTCACATGCCGATGAAGAGGACGGCGATGGTGGGAATTATGATCATCTCGGCTATCTTCCATCTCTGGGCTTCCAGGGACTCGAGGCCTACGGGATCCCTCCTCGTCCTCGGCTGAAGCCTGGGAACTGGAATGGAGGGCGGGTCTCAGTGACAGGACTGGAATCCACACTGACTCCCTCCGATCCAAGCCCCACACAAACCCCCCTCATCCAAACATCATACTTATCCATCCCACCAGAGCCCTCACAGTCCCCTACTCCTACACTCCTCTGTCCCCATACACTGACCTATCTCCTCAAACCGACCCCTCCTCCCACACCGACCGGTCCGCCCACGACCTACACCGACCTCTTTCTCCATACTGATCCGTCCCCAACCTACTCTCTCCCACCCACACCGACCCCTCTCCATGCCACACACTGACCCGTCTGTACAACATCCACCATCCCCCCACTCCCCACTCCACACCGACCCCTCTCCACGCCACGCACCGACCCGTCTGTACAACATCCACCATCCCCCCACTCCACACCGACCCGTCTGTACAACATCCACCATCCCCCCACTCCCCACTCCACACCGACCCCTCCCCACTCCACACCGACCCCTCTCCACGCCACGCACTGACCCGTCTGTACAACATCCACCATCCCCCCACTCCCCACTCCACACCGACCCCTCTCCACGCCACGCACTGACCCGTCTGTACAACATCCACCATCCCCCCACTCCCCACTCCACACCGACCCCTCTCCACGCCACGCACTGACCCGTCTGTACAACATCCACCATAACTCCCCCACTCCCCACTCCACACCGAGCCCGAGGGGCGGAAGGGTAAGAGTGAAGGTGAAGGTGAAGGTGGTGTAGAGCCAGAGCCGAACTGTTTCAACCTTCCCCACTCACCGCAGATACCGCTCCGGGATGGTCCCTCCTCCCCGGGACCCATCTCCGGGATCGTGGCTGGGACGGGAAGGCGAGGTGGATGGGGTAAGAGGGGGTGAGGAAAGGTTAGCACCAGCCACACCTCCCAGCATTGACGTCGTACCTCTTCGGGATCGGGCGGCCGGACCCCGCGCTCTGCGCCGCCTCCCGCCTCCGCAGATGTGCGGCCAGTGACAGGGCACCGGGTTTACCGAGCAGTTGCTGCAGAACAGGACCGGGACGGGGAAATCATTACCTAAAACACCGGACAAGGCGGAGTGTCAGTGCAATTGGCGCCGCCTCGGTAGGGCACCTTCAGGAGGCGATGCCTCAAAAAGGTGGCATCCAACATGAAAATCCCATCACCCAGGACATGCCCTCTTCTCATTGCTACCGCGGTACAGAAGCCTGAAGACATTTCAGAAACAGCCTCTTCCTTTTCACCATCGGATTTCTGAACGGGCAATGAACCAACCTACACCGCCTCACTATTTTCCTCTCTGTTTGACACTATTTCTTTATTTTAATTTCTTATTATATTTCATTTTTTTAATTATGTATAGGAATGTACTGCTGTCGCAAATCAACAAATTTCACGACATACGGTATTGGTTCTGACCCGCTCTTCACCTCCAACCCCCAACCCACCGATCACACCCCGCGTCACCGCCGCAGGTCTCCGAGGGTCAGTCTCGGGGGTGGGGAGGGGCGAGGTCCCCACAAATGGTGGTGAGGTCCCGGGAATTTGGGATGGAAGAGAGGCAATTCCCGAAGGTCGGGGATCGGGGAGGGTTCTCGGGAGCCGGAATATTCCCAGCTCCAGGATCCCGGAGCGAAAGTCGCGAAATCTCGACGGGGAGAGTGCGAGAGGAGTTCTGACATTTCCCACCTGGGCAGTTTCGATCAGGATCGAGTGAAATTTTATTAAAGAGGGTAGTGAGGACTGTGTGTGTTTGGGGGGGGGGGTGTAGGTGGGAAGAGGGGTTTGTGGAACGGCTTCCCTCAACGTGCAACAGGGAGAAGAGGGGCCTAACGGCTGCAGCAAGTATCAGAATCCAATCGCACTAAAGGTTTACACGGTCGCTTCAACACAAGTAAACGCCGCAAGGACCTTAGGGAAAAAGAGATTTCGGGGGAAGCGGTTACAAAATACCCGGACGGAGAGAGGGAGGGGACGGTGAGGAGAGGGGTAGAGGGTAGAAGAGGAGGGAGAGGTAGGAGTGTCAGGGAAGGAACTCTGGAACTCGGGGCGCGCTCAGTGGAGGAGCAATGGGGACTGGAGGAGGGTGAAGTAGCTAAAATGGAAAGCCCAAAGTAAATTTATTATCAAATTACATTTACGTCAGCATAGGCACCCTGAGATTCATTTTATTGCGGGAATTCAGAGTAAATAAAAGAAAAGTAATAAAATTAATGAAATACCGCACCCAACAGGAATAAAGAGTAATCCATGTGCAAAAGATAACAAACTGTACAAAGACAAAAAGAACAAAATAAAATAATAACACTGATAACAGAGCTAATCGAATATAAAACAGAGAAACGTGATACAATACAACCGATGAAACATATCAGCATTTGGGATAAAGGGAAAACTCTCGACAGAATTTACTTCAAGGCGGAAGAAAATTTCCTAAACAGAGCCAAATAGTAAAAGAATAACGAAGCCAATAAACATTTTCACTCTACTATATTAACGTGTTCTTTTGGTATAATATATCAGTCTGAAACCGATCTGGAAAATTTGCAAGGAAAAATTAGAACTGAAATGACAAATTTTCGGAAAGACACGAAGATTAACACTACCTGGGACAGAACGAAGAAGAAGGAAAACAAACATAAAATTACACAACAACCGGATAAAACGTCTAAGGATATATTTTCATCAGTAAAACAGGGTTCAGCAGTCCATGCAAGCTGTGCAATTCGCCACAGAAAGTACAACGCAGAAAAATGAAATTATCACCATAGAGGAAAAAGTTAACCGATAGCAGAGCACGACTGTCTATGGAAGACATCCCCACGGTCTGAGCAGTCTAGATGTCGACAAGGAAGTGTTGAATGCCTGGCTCAGAGCTGGAAACCTCTTCCCAGACACAGAGGAGTTCTTTATGGCAATACAGGACCAAGTGGACCAAACAGAACGCATCAAAATTACACAGTAAAAGACCAACAATCTCAAGGCAATCAGTGCAGAGAATGTCACGAGAAACGAGAAACATTCCAGCACATTACAGGATCCTGCTGCAGTTTAACTCAATCTGATTACTTACCCGGGAACAATCACCATTCACTAAAATATTGATTAAAAATACATTCATAGAAGACACAATTCGTTATTATAAACACAAGCCTGATTCAGTTTACGAGTCAGAATACCACAAATGATATTACTACCGATTTGTTATGACATATAGTACAATCCATAATAACTGGCCGATATTCCAGGGTAAACAAGCAAGAACAACTTACTGAATAGATATAGCCATTCCAAACACACAACATACATAAACCAATACGTGAAGACAGAAATATGCTGAACTAACACAAGAATTTGAAAGACTATGGAATGTGAACAGGGTGTACATTATCCCAATAGTAATATCTATAACTGGTATCATCCCAAAGTCACTACACAATAACATTAAACAATGAGGCCGACACCGCAGTATTGATGTACATATCCAGAAAGCCACAGTACTAAACATCACTAGTACAGTCAGAAAGTTCCTAGCTATTGAGAAATGAGTGTGCTTGGCCATGTCCGCACCTCAGGCTTTACCAGCTTGAGCGAAGAAAAAAATAATAGATAAGTAAATAAGCGATAGATATGGAGAAGATCAGATGAAGAGTCCTTGAGTCCATAGATTGTGGAAACTGTTCAGTGACGGGCCAGTGAAGTTCTCCCCTCTAGTTCAAGAGCCCGATGTTTGAGGGCTAATAACTGTTTCTGAACTTGCTGGTGTGGGTCCCGAGGCTCCTGTACGTCCATCTTGATGGCAGCAGCGACATGAGAGCATGGCCTGGATGGTGGGGGTCCTTGATGATGAAGGAATTAGAGGAAGGAATACGACGGAGGAAGATTTGTAAGGAGTCACACAGACGAGGAGGGAAGCAGGGACGGAATGTATATCGAGATATTGAGAGGCATAGGAGCCGGAAAGGAACATAGTGACCAGTGGGGAGCACAGAGACAGGGACTGGTGAAGGGATGCGGGGGGAGTGGGGTGTGGAATCGTAGTCACGAGAAGGGTTTTAGGGACCAGAAGAGCGTCACAGAGACAGTGTGTAGGGTAGGGACTGGAGGGGGTCACAGACGGGAAGGTGTGTAGAGGACGGATGTGCTCAGATACGGGGATGGGTATAGGAAACCGAGGGGCTCACAGGGACAGGAAGGGGGAAGGAATTAGACGGTGTCACCAAGATTGGGAGGGTTGTAGGGACCAGAAGGAGTCACAGAGACAAGGAGGGATGTAGGGGACGGAGGGGTTCACAGAGACGGGGATGATTAATAACCCCACACAACACACGTTTGAAAATAAGTGTTAATTTGGAATTTGGTTTAAAAATAGGTGATACTCACTGCAGTAGTCGCCACACACAGCTGGGGTTGGGAAGGAGAAAGAGAAGACGATCAGTGGATGTCAGGACCTGCAAGTCTATATTCTTATACACTAAGCGGGGAAACAGGAGCATTCTGTTCGGGTGTCAATGTCCACTCTCACCTTCCGAACCATTTATCCAGTGACTCCACTTCGTTGGGAGCTTGTCGAGAATTTAAATGTCGGCAAACACTTGCAAATCCCTACAGCTGTACGGTGCAGAGCATTCTGCAGAATGGAAAGAGGCTGCAGAGTGTTATAGACTCCGCCAGCTCCATCACGGCCACAACCGTTCCCATAATCGAGGACGTCTTCAAGAAGCGGTGCCTCAAGAAGGTAGCATCCATCACTAGGACCCTCACCACCCAGGGCATGTCCTCTTCTCATTAAAACCATCGGGGAGGAGTTACAGGAACCCGAACATCTACACTCAGCGATTCAATGGGCAGCACGGCAGTGTAACGGTTAACGGAACACTATTACAGCGCTAGCGACCTGGTTCAATTCCAACACTGTGGGTGAGGTGTTTCTACGTTTTCCTCGTGATCGAGTGGGTTCCTTTCGGGTCCTCTGGTTCTCCCCCACATTCCAAAAGTGTGCGATTAGCAGGGCATAAATACAAGAATCTCTGCAGATGCCGGAAATCGAAAACAACAGACACAAAATGCCGGAGGAACTCTGCAGGTCAGGCAGCATCTATGGAAATGAGCAAAGGCGACTTTTCCCGTCCAAACCCTTCGTCAGGAATGGAAAAGAAGAGGGAAGTCACCAAATTAAAACGGTGGGGGGAAGGGAGGGATGCTAACTAGAACGTGATAGGTGAAGACAGGTAGGTGGGAAAGGTGAAGGGCTGGAGATGTAGGAATCTGATAGCAGAGGAGAGTGAACCAGAGGAGCAAGGAAAGTAGAAGGGGCACAGCGGAAAGTGATAGACAGATGAGAAGAGGTAGAAGGCTGGAGAAGGGAAGGAAAGATTTTCTTATTGGACAAAAATCGACATTTATGCCATTAGATTAGAGGCTACACGTTATATAAGGTGGTGCTCCTCCACGCTGAATGTGGCTTATCGCGGCACAAGAGGAGACCATGGACCGACATGTTGGAGCGGGAATGGGAATTGGAATTAAAATGCTGGGTCACTGGGAAGTTATGCTTGTGGTGGATAGAGCGAAGGTGCTCAGTGAATCTTCCACCTAATTTACAATGGGTATCACCAATATAGAGGAGGTCACATCGGGAGCAGCGGATATAATAGACACCCCAGGCAAATTCACAGGTGAAGTGTTGCCTCACCTTGAAGGAGTGTTTGGGGCTCTGATTGGAGGTGAGGGAGGAGGTGATGGACAGCTGTAGCACCTTGGCCGCTTGCATCGCTTGCGGAGAATGATGTGTTGGGTGCAAAGGCTCATGGGATTGTAGGTAAGGACAAGAGGAACTCTGTCACTGGGATGAGCGGTCCCGCCTCACAGCACATTGCGCTGTCACACACTCCGTCACCGTCCCTCCCAGAGCACAGCGCTCCCTCCTCACCGCCCCTCCCACAGCCCAGTATCCCCCCTACACTTTCCTCCTAACTGGGTCAGACCATCCATAGATGCATTTCAATTTTCACGGGGAATTAAAACACTAACTTACAGGAATTATTGATACGAGTTTAGGAAAATAATTCTGCCTGACCTTCCTTCAATTTCATCTGAATAAAGGCATGCGACATATCTAACGGTTCATACTCTGCAGAGAGAGAGAATAACATTGTTAAACTCCAGTCTTTCATACATCCATCTGCGAACAAACATCAATACACATAGAGCTCCAAGAGGACAGAACAACAAGACCCCAATGTACAGTGTTGGATCTGCCGCTCAGTGGACAGGCCTGCACTATCGTTCCTCTGCAGTCCGCTTGGGGATCGGGGTGGAGGGAGTCCCGGGGATCAGGGGTGGGGGGAGTCCCGGGGTTCAGATCCGATGAAGCAGAACCGGGGCTCGTTCCGCAGTAAACATTTATATGTTTGAATGACAATAGACTTCACCGAGGTTCGATTCCTGCCGCTGACTGCAAGGAGTTTGTAGCTACAAACCGGGGGTTTCATCTAGTTTCCCCACATTCCCTGGATGGGAGGATTAAAATGAGTAAATTGTGTGGATGCTATGCTGGCACCGGGCGCGTAGCGGCGCTCGTGAGCTGCCCCCGGACATCGCAAACGATGACGCAAGTGACGCATTTCGCTGTCTGTCTCTGAGTGGGAACGGAAGAGTGAGGAACGTCTCGGAGTTCCCTTCCGCAATGTGGCGCTTCCTCCTCTTCCCCTCCTGTGGCGCGGTGCTCCCTCCTCACTGCAGTCCACTTACTCGGGGAGAGGTGATAGGGTGTCGGGAGGAGGGGGTTGTGGGCGATCCCGGTGTGGTCTGAACCCGGGATACGGAAACTGGAACTATTCATGGTGCTTCCGGTGTGGGTCTGACCCACAGATAAGGAGACTTTGCGAGCGAACAATTTTACTTTACAGCCATATGGAGGTGATTCCCAGACTTTTTACAGAGCCACTAGAAACTGCTGCCCTCCCGCTGGATCAGCCCCTTTCCTCGACAAGACCGAGCACTATATCTAGAACTACAACTTACCCAAGGTAAACATGAAAGGATAAATCAAATCCATCAGCTCCAGGAATGAATAAATCATTGTCTCTGTGTACACTAACGGGAGGAAGAGACAGATTGGGTCATAACTATGGTGAGATTAATTCCAGAGCAGTGACTACAGTTTCTCAACCGAACACCGGTTTAACCTTCCTCCAGGACAGCCTGACTCATGCCGGGGCACATACTCAGTGTGCTGCACTGCCAGGCACACACCCGACCCTAAGTGAGCTTTAATAGCTCAGCGTCCCCTCCACACCGCCCGTCCCACAGGACTCACACCTCACCCAACCACTCCCACATTTCTCCCTCCTAACCACTCCCTCCCACAGCTCTCCCACCACATCTCACCCTCCCTCCCACAGTGATCCTTCTTCACCGACCGTCCCACAGGGCTCCCAAAACCGACCTATCCACAGGATTTACTGCTCACCGCCTCTCTCACGGCGCTCCCTCCTCACCCTCTCCCCCAATACAGCCTCATCACGGTCCCTCCTTCAGTGCCCACTCTGCACTCTCTATATCACAACATGTTGCCCCCTTCTTACTATCACTTGGGAGATATCTGGCCGGATTATGACCACAGTAGCTCTCGAGTTGGGGAGTTGACCCTTTAAACCGCCCCTCTTCTCGCCTTCATCCCTCTCCCATTGCCACTGTCCCATCTCCACGCTGGAATCTTTTACCCATCTTGAAGACAGAAACTGCTGGAGGTATTCAGCGTGTAAAGCAACATCTCTGGAGAGAAATAAACATTCGACGTTTCGGCTGGTGACCCTTCGCCAGGACAGGAAAGGAAGAAGCCAGATATCAGAATAGGAAGGTAGCTGGGTGGGGGGCAGGTGGAGTACAAGCTGGCAGATAATAGGGGAAATCAGGTGAAGGAGAAGGTGATGAGTGAAGGGAGGGTAGGGAGATGAAGTGAAAAGCTGGGAGGTGATGTTTAAAGAAGGAATCTGGAAGGGGAGGAGACTGAACTGGGTAATAAAGGGAAGGAGAAGAACCAGAGGGTGTTGGTGGGCAGGCGAGGAGAAAAGGTGAGATGATAACCAGAATGTGAAATGGAGAAAGAGAGGGTGGGGGAGAATTTACCGGACGTTAGAGAAATCGATATTCATGCCATTGTGTTGGAGGCTAACCAATGGAATATGGGGTGTTGCTTTTTCAACCCTAGTTTAGACTCGTCTTGTCAGCGGCGGAAGCCATGCACGGCCATGTCGTTTGTGAATGGGAAACAGAATTGAAATGGGGCCACCGGGAAATCATGCCATTTGTAGCGGACATAGCGGTCACCAGATTTGTGTCGAGACTCACCGATATGGAGGAGGTCACACCAGGAGCATCGGATACAGAAGACGGCACTAACAGACTCCAGGTGAAGTGTTGCCTCACCTGGAAGGACTATTTGGGAGCCTGAAGGGTGGTGAGGGTGGAGGTGTAGCAAGTCATGCTTACAGGGTAAGTGCCAGGAGGCTTCTACCCCCATTCCGTTCCAGCCTTGAAGAAGGGTCTCAGCCCGAAACGTCGACTGTTTATTCATTTCCATAGATGCTGCCTGACCTGCTGAGTTTCTCCACCGTTTTCCGTGTGTTGCCCATGATCTCCAGCGTCTCCACAATCTCGTGTGTTTACCCATCTTGAAGTTCCTGGTGTAGCTGACGAGAGGATTCAGCCGTGAAGAACATTCTTGCTCGTTCGCTACCACCAGGCAGCGGTCCATCATCTCCTGAAACTTGGACCACAGCCTCCGGTCACAGGTCACACAGGCGCGTCCCCGGTTCGGCAGTACGGCGAGTAGGATTAGCACGGGCGCCAGGCTGGAGCGTGGCATCTCCGTGTCGGAGCCGCCTTCCGAGCTGCTTCGGGAGCGAGGCGGGACCGCTGGTGGGTTAGGGGGAGCAGGCTGCTGCGCAACAGAGGTCTCCGAACATCGGACGGTCACTCGGCGGTTGTTCCCGTCACAATAGGGCCACCGCTCCCCTAAGATACAACAAAGAGCGAGGATATTTGTTTTATATTCTCCTCGTATTTGGCGAAAACCAGGGCGCATAATTTTATTGTGATTGGAGGAATATTTAGGAGACGTCACAGGTAGTTTATTTTACTACCTTTACTACCACAGGTAGTTTATTTTAGGAGATGTCACAGGGGTTGGGTGCGTGGAACGCGCTGACAGGGGTGGTAATAGAGGCAGATTCATGAGGGACACTTAAACGTCTCTCGGATATATACTTGGATAAAATAATAGAAGGAAGGAGAAAGTTGAAGCGTCAGATCTGGAAGAGGGGACCGATTGTAGCGTAACTACGTTTGCTGATGATAAAAAAAATTGAGTGGGAAAGCAAATTGTGCAGATGATACGGAGAGCCTGCAGAGAGATATAGATAGATTAAATGAGTGGGTAAGGGTCTGGCAGACGGAACACAATGTTGGTATATGTGAGATCAGCCACTTTGGAACGAATATAGAAAGAGCAGTTTATTATTTAAATGGTAAAACAATTTCAGCATGCTGCTGTGCAGAGCGACTGGGGTGTGCTTGTGTCTGAATTACAAACGGTTGGTTTGCAGGTGTAGCCGGTTATCTGTTGGGATGTTGGACTGTATTGCTAGAGGGATTGAATTTAAGAGCAGGGAAGCTGTGTTGCAACTGTACAGGGTCCTGGTGTGGCCACACCTGGAGTACTGCGTGCAGTTCCGGCTCTCCTTGAAAGATGGACTGGCTTTGGAGGCGGTGGACTGGAGATTCACCAGGTTGATTCCCGAAGATGAAGGGATTGGACGATGAGGAAATATTGACTCGCTGGACTTCAGAAGAATGAAAGGAGGTTTTCTAGAAACGTATGAAATCATGAAAGGGATAGATAAGATAAGATAAAGATAAAGGCTGGGACGTTGTTTCCTCTGATAGATAGCCTAGAACTAGGGGACAGAGCCTCTAGATTCGGGGGAGTAGACTTAAGCCGGAGATAAAGAGGAACTGTTTTTCCCAGAGGGTGGTGCATCTGTGGAATTCTCTGCCCAATGAAGCAGTGAAGGCTAACTCAGTAAACTCAGTAAATATATTTAAGACAAGTTTGAATGGATTTTTGCATAGTTATGTAATTAAGGATTATGGGGAAAGGCAGGTAGGAAGAGATGAGTCCGTGGTTAGGTCGCCATGATCTGATTGAATGGCGGAGCAGGCTTGACGGGCCAGATGGACTACCCCTGCTCCTATTTCTCCTGTTCTTATGTGGGTCCAATGGTCTCTACTGTGCCGTTCTGTTCTATGTTCTGATATTGATATTCAAATATTTGCAAGAATAAAGCATGCAGGGCCTTTTCATTCTTAAGTCCGCAGACTATGGGTTAATTAGCGTTAATCAAAAGCACTGTTGCCGTACATGCCGCCCTCTGGGATGGAATACGATTTCATTGATTGAGGGGGCTTCCTCACCGCACCCCATCCCCCTCCCTCCATCTAGTGGCGGAATAACATTACCCTGTGGATCCTCCTCCCCCCACCGATCCCCCGCGGCACAACCTCTACATCCACCCGAAAGTGCAGCCCAGCGCTTGGCAGCAAACAGTTGTACCGAGCTGGGTGGTATTGTGCTCAAAATCGCTGTGTTCAGGGTTCAGTGACCGGGAAGGCGTGGATTCAAATCCCAGCCACTGTCAATGGGCAGAGCTTCTGCCTCTTCTGTCCCGCAAGGACAATGCACGAGAAACTGCTTCCCTCGATGAGGATGGGGAATTGATCACGATTTGCCTGGTTCTGTTTGTAATGTGACTGGTGTGGTTTGAATTTATAACAGATGTTATTTTTTGTAAAAATGAACGAAACCTTACGGCGTCCCGACACTCAGCGGCGGTCGGATTTCCCACCTGCGAAAGAGGAGGGTCTCCCCAGGAGAAGTCCTTTTACGGGGGTGTCCTTCCCATGTACATCGGGGACCTGGGGTGGGGGGTGCTGCATAGACCGGTGACCTGTAATGAGTTCACAAACATGAGAAAATCTGTGTGTGTGTGTGTGTGTGTGTGTGTGTGTGTGTGTGTGTGTGTGTGTGTGTGTGTGTGTGTTCCCTGTAATAATCTCATCAGTTTTTATCCGGGGATCTCCCAGCCGCCTTTCGCTTCTGCGGACGGGAAGAGACCGAGTATCACATGTACATGGAGTGTGCGAGGCTGCAGCTCCTATCCGGATATCTGAAGAGGCTGCTTCTCTCGGGTTGAATTTTAGCCCCACCTTCATCATATGCGGTCATCCATGGGGCGGGAGGATGGTAGGGGTGGGGGCAAGGAGGGAGGAGGATGTACTATATAACAATTACCGCAAGGAAACAGGCCATCTCGGCCCTTCTAGCCCGTGCCGACGCTTACTCTCACCTAGTCCCACTGACCCGCACTCAGCCCATAACCCTCCATTCCTTTCCTGTTCATATACCTGTCCAATTTTACTTTAAAAGACAATACCGAACCTGCATCTACCCCACTTCTACTGGAAGCTCATTCCACACAGCTACCACTCTCTGAGTAAAGAACTTCCCCCTCGTGTTACCCTTAAACTTTTGCCCCCTAACTCTTAACTCATGTCCTCTTGTTTGAATCTCCCCTACTCTCAATTGAAAAAGCCTATCCACATCAACTCTATCTATTCCCCTCATAATTTTAAATACCTCTATTAATTCCCCCCTCAAGCTTCTATGCTCCAAAGAATAAAGACCTAACTTGTTCAATCTTTCCTTGTAACTTAGGTGCTGAACCCCTGGTAATATTCTAGTAAATCTTCTCTGTCCTCTCTCTATTTTGTTGACATCTTTCCTATAATTCGGTGATCAGAACTGTACACAGTACTCCAAATTCGGCCTTACCAATGCCTTGTACAATTTTAACATTACATCCCAACTCCTATACTCAATGCTCTGATTTATAAAGGCCAGCATACCGAAAACTTTTTTCACCACCCTATCCACATGAGATTCCACCTTCAGGGAACTATGCACCATTATTCCTAGATTACTCTGTTCTACTGCATTCCTCAATGCCCTACCATTTACCAAGTATGTCCTATTTGGATTATTCCTACCAAAATGTAGCACCTCACACTTATCAGCATTAAACTCCATCTGCCATCGTTCAGCCCACTCTTCTAACTGGCCTAAATCTCTCTGCAAACTTTGAAAACCTACTTCATTATCCACAACACCACCTACCTTAGTATCTTCTGCATACTTAGTCATCCAATTTACCACCCCATCATCCAGATCATTAATGTATATGAAAAATAACATTGGTCCCAGTACAGATCCCTGAGGCACACCACCAGTTATCCACCACTACTCTCTGGTATCTCCCATCCAGCCACTGTCAAATGCATTTAACTATTTCAATATTAATACCTAACGATTGAACCTTCCTAACTAACCTTCTGTGTGAGGTTACTAGTTCCTGGGGCTGCTAAAAATTGCTATCCGTGGGTCCCAGAGGCTGGCAGCGGAGGGTTCTGCCTGGGCTGACTGTCTGGCGATGTTCCGGGGTTATGTCCCTGCCCGGGTAACCGTAGAGAGGTAACACGCGGTGTCCACGGGTTCCACTGAGGTGTTCAAGGGCCGGTGGTAACTGCAGGGAATAAATGTCATCCTAGATCAGGATGGGAATATTTTAGTTTAATTCTCGTCTTTGGTTTTGTTTATCGATATTCATTGCAGTGTCGTAGAATGCAATTTGTAGGACCCGTTTGTTTAACAATCGGTGTTAGCTTTTATGTTACAGTAATTGTTGTGTCTGTTGTCGTATTGTAGAACGAAATTTGAAATAAACATATTACAGCAAAATAAACAAAAGAAAAATAAGCCGTGGCCTGATACGCAACGCGGCCAGTTTTCCATCCGGGAGGCGGGTGTGGTGGGGGGCCATGTTCCCAGTGAAAGTCAGTTTACGGGGGTGTCCTTCCAATGTACATCAGGGACCTGGGTACAGGGTGCTCCATAGAGCTGTGCTCTGCAACAAGTTCATCACTTTCTGCACGGATCTGCCGGTCGAATTCGCCGGCTGGATCAGACCGTGTACCATCTAAACAGCGAGTGTGCGACGCTGCAGCCCCTATTCAAACATTTCCGGGAGCTGTTTCTCGCTTTCTGGTCGCATTTTACTCCGACCTCGTTATCTTTGGTTATCCAGTAAAGAGGGGAGTAGGGAGGGAGGAGGATGTCCTCGTTATTCTACTCCAGAGGTTGGCTAAGAAACCTATCCATGAGTCTTGGAGACGTACAGTGGGGGTTCTGACCGGGCTGACTGCCTGGGGGAGAGGGAAGAGAGCAAAAATAAAGAGACAGGAGATGGAATTGGAAGGGGGTTCAATTTCCGCCGCGGAAGGTAATTTTTATGTTCTCCCTGTAACCGTGTGGGCTTCCTCCGTGTGCTCCTGTTTTGCTCCAACATTCCACTGACTCACGAGTTCGGGTTTCTAAGTTGTGGGCATTTTATGCTGACTCGAGAAGCATGGCGACTCTTGCGGGCTGCCCCAGTACATCCTCGGACGGTGTTACTCGTGGACGGGAATGACGCATTTCACTGGTTGTTTCAATGTACATTTGACAAATAAAGCCAATCTTCTTAAGCACCTCTGGACCTGACCACCCCATTCACCCTGAGTACTCTCTCTCCGTCCACTCTGAGTTCTGATACAGGGTCTGGACGTGAGACGTTGACCATTCCTTCCCCACCACACATGTTGCTGGACTCGCTAAATTCTCCAGCAGATGGCGAGTGCTCCATATCCCAGCGTCTGCCGTCTCTGGTATCTGAATATTGTCTGGTCTCAGTCTGTGTACGAATGGACTGCTCGGTTCACTGTGGAGTTGCAATTGGGATTGGACAGAGTGTGTGTGAGTGGTAGAATCTGAGGGTGGGGGTAGTCGTTTGGAAAGTGGGAGAATAGAATGGGATCCTTGTGTATTGGTATTGGTTTACTATTGTCACATGTGCTGAGGTACAGTAAAACGCTTGTTGAAAAAGATTAAATTCTTACACAGTGCATCGAGGTAAAACAAGGTAAAACAATAACAGTTCAGAATAAAGTGTAACAGCTGAGGAACTATTTAATCTGATTACAAAGGTGAGATAGAACCTGCCTTTGAATCTTTTGATACTGTACTTGTTTAAGGTTTTCATCTCTCCTACCCAATGGAAGGGGCTGTAAAAGAGTATGTCCAAGGAGGGTGGGCTCCTTGATTACTGAGTCAGTGGGAAGTGTAGACAGAATCCATGGAGGGAAAAGTAGTTTCGGAGATGTGCTGAGCTACGTATGTCCACAACTCTTGGCAGTTTCTTGTGATCATGGGCCAAACCAACCGTTGACATTCCAAGCCGTGATGTATCCATTAGAATGGTTTATCTGGTGCATCAATAAATATTGTAGGGATTGACAAGGACTTGCTAACTTTCTTACCTTGTCCAAATATGAAACAGGGTGTCCAGCTATTGGGATTTTTCTACCGTGAAATCACAAAATAAAGAATACAATCTGTGAACTTGCAATAAAGAATTCAGTCTGTGAGACTGCAGTAAAGAACACATAGCAAGATAGAAAACCTACAGCATAATATAGGCCCTTTGGTCCACAAAGCTGTGCCGAACTTGTTCTTAGTTTAGAACTACCTAGGCTTACCCATCGCCCTCCATTTTTCTAAGTTGCATGTACCCATCCAGAGTCTCTTAAAAGACCCAATTGTTTCCTCCTTCACCACTGCCATCGGCAGCCCATTCCATGCACTCACCACTCAGTGCGTAAAACATTTCACCCTGACTTCTCTTCTATACCTACTTTCAAGCACCTTAAAACTACGCTCTCTCATGCTAGCCCTGAGGAAAAGTCTCTGACTATCCAGAGGATCTGAGCCTCTCATTATCTTGTACAGCTCTATCAGGTCACCTCTCATCCACAGTCACTCCAAGAAGAAAAGGCTGAGTTCACTCAACCGATTCTCATAAGGCATGCTCCCCAATCAAGGCAACATCCTGGTAAATCTCCTCTGCAATCATCCTATGATTTCCATGTCCTTTCCGTAATGAGGCAACCAGAACTGAGCACAGTACTCCAAGTGGGGTCCGACCAGGGTCCTATATAGCTGCAACATTACCTCCCAACTCCTGTACTCAATCCCACGATTGAAGACCAGTCCTCCGTACATCTTCTTAACCACAGAGTCAAACTGCGCAGCAGCTTTGAGTGTCCTACAGAGTCGGGCCCCTATATCCCTCTGATCCTCCACATTGCCAAGAATCTTACCATTCGGCCATCATATTTGAAAATGAACCACACTTATTTGGCTTGAACTCTATCTGTCACCTCTCAGTCCAGTTTTGCATCCTACCAATGTCCCGCTGTAACCTCTGACAGTTCACACTATACACAACACCCCCAACCTTTGTGTCATCCGGAAATTTACTAACCCATCCCTCCACTTCCTCATCCAAGTCATTTATGAAAATCACAAAGAATAGGGGTCCCAGAACAGATTCCTAAAGTACACCACTGGCCACCAGCCTCCATGCAGAATATGACCCATCTACAAACACACTTTGCCTTCTGTGGGCAAGCCAGTTCTGGATCCACAAAGCAATGACTCCTTGGATGCCATACCTCCTTACATTCTCAAAAAGCCTTGCATGGTGTACATTATCAAATGCCTTGCTAAAATCCATATATGTACACTACATCTATGGCACTACCTTCATCAATGTGTTTTGACAGATCCTCAAATAAATCAATCGGCACGACCTGCCTTTGACAAAGCCATGCTGACCATTCCTGATCATGTTATGCATCTCCAAATGTTCATAAGTCTTGCCTCTCAGGGTCATCTCCATCAACTTTCCAACCACTGAAGTAAGACTCACTGGTCTATGGTTTCCTGGGCTATTTCTGCTCCATTTCCTGAATAAGGGAGCAACATCTGCAAACTGCCAATCCTCCAGAACCTCACCCGTCTTCATTGATGATGCAACGATCAATGCCGGATGCTCAGCAAACTCCTCCCTCGCTTTCCACAGTAGCCTGGTGTACATCCCATCCAGTCCTGGATCCAGTACATCCCATCCAGACTTATCCCACTTGGTGCTTTCTAAAACCTCCAGTGCATCCTTTTCCTTAATATCTACATGTTCAAGCTCTTCAGTCTGCTGCAAGTCATCCCAACAATCACAAAGATCCTCTCCCTTAGTGAACACTGAAGCAAAGTATTCATTAAGTACCTCTGCTATCTTCTCTGGTTCCATGCACACTTTCCCACTGTCACACTTGATTGGTTCTATTCTCTCACATCTTATCCTCTTCCTCTTCACATACTTGTAGAATGTCTTCAGGTTTTCCTGAATCCTGTCCACCAAGGCATTCCAATGGCCCTTCTGGCTCTCCAATTTTCATTCTTAAGTCTGTGAGATCACAGTAAAGAATCCAGTCTGTGAGATCACAGTAAAGAATACAGTCTGTGTGATCACAGTAAAGAATACAGTCTGTGAGATCACAGTAAAGAATATAGTCTGTGAGATCACAGTAAAGAATACAGTCTGAGAGATCACAGTAAAGAATACAGTCTGTGAGATCACAGTAAAGAATACAGTCTATGAGATCACAGTAAAGAACACAGTCTGTGAGATCACAGTAAAGAATACAGTCTATGAGATCACAGTAAAGAACACAGTCTGTGAAGTGACAGTAATGAGTACAGTCTGTGAGATCACAGTAAAGAATACGGTCTGTGAGATCACAGTAAAGAATACAGTCTGTGAGATCACAGTAAAGAATACAGTCTATGAGATCACAGTAAAGAACACAGTCTGTGAAGTGACAGTAAAGAATACAGTCTGTGAGATCACAGTAAAGAATACAGTCTGAGAGATCACAGTAAAGAATACAGTCTGTGAGATCACAGTAAAGAATACAGTCTATGAGATCACAGTAAAGAACACAGTCTGTGAAGTGACAGTAAAGAATACAGTCTGTGAGATTACAGTACAGAATACAGTCTGTGAGATCACAGTAAAGAATACAGTCTGTGAAGTGACAGTAAAGAATACAGTCTGTGAGATCACAGTAAAGAATATAATCTGTGAGATCACACATGAGGAAATCTGCAGATGCTGGAAATTCAAACACACACAAAATGCTGGTGGGACACAGCAGGCCAGGCAGCATCTATAAGGAGAAGCATTGTCGATGTTTCGGGCCGAGGTCCTGACGAAGGGTCTCAGCCTGAAATGTCGACAGTGCTTCTCCTTACAGTTGCTGCCTGGCCTGCTGTGTTCCACCAGCATTTTGTGTGACTTCTGTAGGCATCCGTTAGTCTCGAGATACTATGGATTTGCACCTTGGACGGTTTCCAAGCGGGTTTGCATGGGAGACTGTCAGACTGCCACCGATGTTGTCCAAGGGAAGGGCAAGGGCCAATCCAGCTTGTGATCGGGTTCGTCGCAGACCAATGTATGTTTCAATTCAAACAGGATCTAATTGACTTTGACCGTGGAATGATTGTTGGTGCCAGATGGGGTAGTTTAAGTATCTCAGAATCTGCTGCTCTCTTGGGATGTTCATGTAGAACAGAGTTTACAGAGAAGGAGTGAAAAACAAAACAAAAAAATCCAGTGAGCAGCAGTTCTGTGGGTAAAATGCCTTCTTAATGAGAGAAATCATTACAACTGTGGCTTGGGGAAGAGCATCTCTGAATGTATGGCATATAAAACCTTGTGTGTATGGGCTACAACAGCAGGAGACGATGAACATACACTCAGTGGTCACTCTATTTGATACAGGAGGTACCCCGAGTGTATTTCTGACCAATCAGAGCACAGGGAAATAGAGGCCACTGAAATCAATTGGGTCCACAAATGCCGATGTGTTCTCTTCTTATTCAGTATGTGGGTTCTGACCTAACAGGCAGGTAGAGTTGTCCCACTACCATGAACTGCTGCCGTTCATGTGGTGACTGAGGTGTGTGCTCATTGGCTTCTGTGGTTCCCAGTGACCACAGATCGAGCATTTGTCATTGGCTGTCAGGTTTTGGGGCAACCCGAGGCGGTGGATAGTGATGGAGGAGTGATTGCCTTCTTTGTATCCTCCTTTTCATACATCCCATTCCACACCGACATGTCTGTCCATGGCTCAAAGCCAAATTCAGGTTGCAGGAGCAACACCTCATATTCTAATCTGATGGCTTGACCATAACTTTCTCAAAATGAAGATTATTTGTCACGTACATCAAAACATCAAAATATTCCTTTATGTCAATGACCAACGCAGTCCAAGGATTGTGCTGGGGGCAGCCTGCGAGAGTCACCAACATCGCATGAGCGCAACTTACTCACCCTCAGCCGAATGTCTTTGGGGGAGGAAACTCAGAGGAAACCCATGAGGTCCCAGAGTGGACATACAGACTCCTTACAGACAGCAGCACGGACTGACCCCCAGTTACTGATGCTAATATGCTATGCTGACACTATGATACCGTGTTTCTCTTCTATAACTCCTGGTAACCATTCCCCTCTGTCAACCCTCACCTCCCCTTTTTAGTTGTATTCCTCATTACACATACTAGTGGCCCTCTAAGCCACTTCTCTTTCCCTCCCCAACTCACATGACCTGTCCAATACCTCGCTATCATTCCCCACCACCTTTCCTTTCTTCCGAGGCCCACTCTGTTCTATTAGATTTCACCCTTTGCCCTTCATCTCTTCCACCTATCACATCCCAGCTTCTTGCTTCATTCACCCTTCCCCTCTCACCCATCTACCCCCTCACTTGGACTTGCCTATCACCTGCCAGTTTGTAAACCTCTCCCCCAGCTTCTGACCCCTTCCTTTACAGTCCTAATTAAAGATCTTGCCTGAAATGTTTATTCATTTCCACAGATGTTGTCTGATCTGCTGAATTCCTCCAGCACTTGTGTGTGTTGTTCAGATATTCCTTGGTGTTTTGTGTTAGAGAGCCACCCACCTCAAAGAGCCATGTTAATTATGTTATGGCAGCTTGGTTACAATGACAACATTTTCAAATTGCAAGAGGTAGGAAATGATGGAATATTTGTGACCAGGCAAAGGTCACGGAATTGTCCATCACATTGGGCCGAGAGCTCTATAGTTCCCTGTTTTATCTCTCCCTCCTTAGAGAGTGGGATGATTTTTGCCTCACGACAATCCATGGGAAGAGTTGTGAAGGCAGAGGATAACTGGAGTTTTCACTTTCTTCTCAGCTCCCTCACACAAAGCTCTGAGATGTTGATGAACAGAAATACTTCAATAGGAGTTTGAGGAGAGTTGGAGTGTCACCAACCACTCGAGCAAGTTTCTACAGATGTACCGTGGAGAACATTCTGACTGGTTGCATCACCGTCTGGTATGCACAAAGTTGTAAAAAGCTGCAGAGGGTTCTAGACTCAGCCAGCTCCATCACAGGCACAACCATCCCCACTATCGAGGACATCTTCAATAGGTGATGCCTCAAGAGGGCAGCATCCATCATGAAGGAACCTCACCATTCAGGTCATGCCCTCTTCTCATTGCTACCATCAAGGAGGAGGTACAGGAGACTGAATAGACCCACATTCAACATTTTAGTCAGAGCCTCTTCTCCTTTGTCGTCAGGTTTCTGAATAGTCGATGAATCCATGAACACCACCCCACCATATTTGTTAATTTTTACTATACTTCTTCTGTTTTACACTGTACAGTTGCCAAAAAACAACACATCTGATGATATCTGTCAGTGATAATAATTCTAATTCAGATTCAGATTTGAACTTGGATATTTACCCTTCACCCTTAGAGGAAAATGCTGCCCTTTACTCTTGATATGGCCCTTATAAAAGCCCTCCACATTCCAGTCGACCCCAGCTAGATCCTGCCTGATGCCCTCCAAGTCAAACCTGCTCCAGTTCCAGATTTAAGCCTGTGGTCCTGCACTGTCTTTATCCATAACTATTTAAAAACTAACATTGGTACTGAAATCAGTTTGTATTGTCTCAATAACAGAATGCAGAATGCAGAATAAGCAAGCAGGATGGACAAACGAGAATCAATTGATATTGTGCACTTGGATTTTCAGAAGGCCTTTAACAAGGAGCCACACATGAAGCCTCTTAACAAGCTATGAATCCATGGTATTGCAGGAACGATTGCAGATGGATAAAGCAGTGATTGATTGGCAGGAAAACAAAGACTAGGAATAAAGGAACTTTTCCTTTTGGCTGCTGGTTCAAGTGGTCTTCCATAGGGGCTTGTGTTGGGACCGATGCTTTTTACATTATATGTCAAACATTTGAATGATGGAATTGATAGAGTTCTTGCAAAGTTTGCAGGTGATATGATGATAGGTGGAGGAGCAGGTAGTTTTGAGGAAGTCGAGAGGCTACAGAAGGCATTAGACAGATTAGGAGAATTGGCAAGAAAGTTTCAAATGAAATACAATGTTGGAAAATGTATGGTCATTTACATTGGTAGTAGAAATGAATGTACAGCCTATTTTCTAAACTTGGACAAAATCCAAAACCTGAGATGCCAAGCAAATTGGGAACCCTTGTGTAGAATACCCACAGGTTAATTTGCAGGTAGAGTTGGTGGTGAGGAAGGCAAATACAATGTTCACATTCATTTCAAGATTTCTAGAACATAAGAGCAGGGATGTGATGCTGAGGCTTTATAGGGCACCGGTGAGGCCTCACCTTCAGTATTGTGAACAGTTTTGTGCTCCTGATCTGAGAAAAGATGTGCCAGCATTAGAGAGGGTTTGGAGGAGGTTCGCAAGTATGATTCTATGAATGAAACGGTTATCATACAGCTGTGGAGACCAGGCTGACGAGTGTATTTCAGGCAGAGTTTAATAGGTTCTCAATTGGACACGGCATCAGTGGCTACAGGGAGAATGTCAGGGTGTGGAGCTGAGGAGGGGAAAAAGGTATCAGCCATGTTTGATTAGCGGAGCAGATTTGCTGGGCCAAATGGTCTCATTCTGCTCCTGTAACTTACGGTCTGTGGTTTCATTGAATTCTGAGGATTACAAACCACAAGTCTGCACTCTGCATCAGTGACCAGGACACCTCACTCCCCGACAGGCTGAATATCTTTTACACCCAGGTTGACGCACAGAGGAAAGTGCGGGCGAGGAAAGCACCCCTCCCTCCAGTGGAGCAGACACTCCATCTGGCAGAAGCTGGGGTGAGGAAGACCCTGGCCAAGTCGACTCAGGCAAAGCTGAAGGGCCTGATAATAGACCAGGTCAGGTTCCAAAAGACTGCACTGCCCAGATAACTGAGATGCTGATGAATATATTCAATATCTCTCTGGAAATGCTCATTGTCCCGTCGGTTTTCAAGATGGCAACGTTCATTCCAGTTGTAAAGAAGGTGAAGGTAACCTGTCAAAATGACCATTGTCGTGTGCCATTAACATCAGCCATTCTGAAATGCTTGGAGCGGCTGGTCATTGAACGCATTAAAGCCTTAATCCAGTCCACATTGGAACCTTTCCAGTTTGATTATCACTTGAGTTATTCCACTGATGATCAGTGACCTCTGCCCTCCACTCTGTGCTGCCCCAGTTGGGAAAAGGGGTCTCCTATGTTAGGCTGCTGTTATAGATTTCATTTTAGCATTTAACATCATCATACCTCAGGAAGTAAAGGGAAGCTATTTTCACCAGGTCTTAACTCCTTCCTCTGTAACTGGATCCTGGACTTCTTAACAGAAAGGCCACAATCAGTCCATGTAGGCAGCAATGTCTCTAGTCCCCTTACACTGAGCACAGGTACTCCCCAGGGCTGTGTTCCCAGTCCACTGGAATTCACACTCCTGACCCGTGACTCAAACCGCGTCCTCTGGTTTGCAGATGACACAACATTGGTTGGCCTCATCAACAGCGATGATGAGTCGGAGTACAGAGAAGCTTCTGAACTCCCTGCCATATCGCATTCAATGTGTCACCAGCAAATCTCTCTGTGCCTTGTAATATTTAATTTATAAAAATTTACTTTGTTTATTTCTGCCGAATTCATCTGTCGATTTTAACCTTTAAGTTATTGTGCATGTGTGTTATGTGTACTACTGTGCTTTACACCTTGGTCCAGCTGAACGTATCGCTTGATGGTAAATATTTATCCAATTAAATGACAATAAACTTGACTAGACTTGATGGGGCGGGGAGCAGTGAGAGTGTCCGGGGTGTGTGGGGGTTTTTGACCATGCTGGCTGCTTTACTCAGGCAGCAGGAAGTGCAGGCAGAGGCCATGGAGGGGAGGCTTGTTTCCGTGATGTGAAGTTTCTTGCGGTCACAGACAGAGCGGTTACTGAACCAAGCCATGATGCATCCTGTCAACATGCTTTCTATGATTCAAATAGAGAAGGAAGTTCATGATGAAACTGAACATAAAACTGTGAAGTTTAAAATTATTGCTTGTCCCTGTGGTTTGATGTATGTGTGTGCTGGAGGGTGTGCAGTTATCCACTGAGGACAGTTGAGCCTTGTGTCTAGTTCTTTGCATTTTTTCACTTCTCCACCCTCATCACGAGAGACCCTCAGAATCGTTCTCCACTCAACCCGCAGAACTGAGCTCCCTCAATCAGGAATAATTTCAGTTTATCTTTACCACACACACTGACATTTCCCCAAAATGTCATGACCAGACTAAACACTGGGGTCTGTGGACCCTTGGTTAATGGTAGGGGTCCATGGCATAAAAACACTTACCCTGTACTAGGCTTTTCAGAATGTTTCACTGTGACCATAAGTCCATCAGGCAGAGAAGCAGAAATAGACCATTCGGCCTATTGAGTCTGCTCCACTATTCCACCGTGTCTGATTTACTATCTCTCTCAACCCCCATTCTCCTGCCTTCTTCCCATAACCATTGACACCATGACTAATCAAGATCCTAACCACCTCTGCTTTGAATATATTCTATGACTTCGACCCCATCTGGAGCAATGAATTGCTCAGATTCACCACCCTCTCATTAAAGTTATCTCTCATTTCTGCCACTATACAAAATATTTCTCTGACCACTTCTTCACCTGCCTTGCCCCCTGTGATAAACTAAGCACATTTTCCAAGTCTTTCCCCTTTCTAGTACGGCTTGCAGAATTGCATCCTCTTTTCTTTCTTCCTCCCTGCATTTAGCACTTCTCTTTTCTCAGTAAAACCTATGTCTGTCCCTTCTCTGCTACTTCCCCGTCCTATATTTATCTCCTTGAATTCTCCCACAGTCCTCCTCTTGATTCACCCCTTCTCCAAGTTCGCTTCATCTGTCAGCTTGGAAACTCTGACCAGTGCCCAAGTTCCAGTCATTAACTTTTTTTCATAAAGGGAATGCACTTCAAAAGTGCAAAGCTGAAATAAATTTATTATCAAAGTATATATGTGTCACCACACACAACCCCGAGAATGAATTTCTTGCGGGCATACACAGTTAATCCAAGAAGCACTATAGAATCAATTAAAGACCACACCCAAAAGGACGGACAATCAACTAATGTGCAAAAAGAACAAGCTGTGTAAATAGAAAAGAGAAAAAACGGAATGAATGTCGAGAACATGAGATGAAAAGTCCTTGAAAGTGAGTCTATCGGTTGTGGGAACAGTTCAGTGATCTGATCCACTCTGTGCTTCCATTCATTCTTTCCTGTTGCTCAACAAACTCTCAGTCCAGCCTGTTTACAATTCCGTATCTCCTGAGGACATTGGAGACATTTGGCCCATCGAGTCTAAATCTGACAGTTTATGGGGTGATCACAACACCCACAATCTGTTTGTAAATTCCCGTCAGTTCCTCTCAGACTGTACTGAATAGCTGTTCAGTCAGAACGGTTTAAAATGGCCAATTAACCTATCTGGGCTGCACCTTCAATCCTGACGTGGTCTCGCATCACTTGCCTTTTCAAAACTACCAGCTGGATTCCCCTCATCATCCCTATTTATCGATCAAGAGACTGAAATTTGGATGAGACAACTGGTCCAGAGAGGGTTGGGTTGCAGAGACAGGGAGGGGTGTGTGGTCCAGAGTGAGGTTACAGAGAGAGGGAGGGCTCTGTCTGAGAGTCCTATCCCACAGTGCAGCAGTCCCTAGGCTAAGGAAAAATAATGTCACTGTTGGATTGAATGGGTTAATCATTTGTGAATACTTCCTCATTTTGTTTCCCTTTCCTGATTAAAAGTGTTCTCTTCAACAATTTTATCCACACAGTGCAGCTGCTGCAGGAGGGGGCAGTGACCCCTGAAGTGTCTGTCTGATTAACTCTGGAGACGAGCAGTGGACTGATCCTGGGTATGTAATTACATGCTTGTAACCAACTACAGCAAGAATTAGTGATGTGAGACATTGTTCAGAGTCTGATCATTGATGCAGATTTTGGGTTTCTATGTCCTGTTTAATGGTGGTGAGACGTTGTACAGAGTCCGATCATTGGTGGACTTTGTGGGGTTCTTTATCATGTTTATTGGTGGACTTGCTTGTGGATCTCAATTCCCCGTTTTATCCGGGAATAGATCCACCACGCCCACCACATTCCTGCCATCTCACCTGCTCTTTTGCCCGCTTTATCTTTCTGTTCCTGCCCATTCTAGTGTCTGTTCCAATGCCTCTTAAACATACTGAATGGTGTCTTCCTGGGGCACCTCTGACAATTCATTCAAAACTAAACAGGCAGAAAATAATTTCCCCTCAGTCCCCCTCTGAAACCCCTCGTTGGCACCTTCACCCTGCATCCTCTTGTTGCTGACACCTCAGCCACGACAAAAATACATTCTAGTGATCAACCCCCTCTGTGCCTCTCCAAGCACTCTATTCCTATCAGGTCACCCCTTGTCCTCCTTCACCCCAGAGGGGGGGGAGAGGGGAGAGGGAGAGAGGGGATGGAGAGGCGTGTGAGAGAGAGGGAGGAGAGTGAGGGGGAGAAAAGAAAATGGATCCCCTCCAAACCAGGAGGAGGCATTCTGGTGACTCTCCACTGAGTTTCTCCAGCACAATAACTTCCTCTGTATAGTGTGATGGCCGTAACTGCACGCAGTTCTCCGAGTGCAGTCTGACCGGAGGCTTGTAACATTGCAACATATCATCCCAACTCTGATACTGTGCACACTGACCCATGAAGGGAAGTATACTGTCTGCTCTTTCACCATCCCATCCATCTGTGTTACTACTGTCAGACAACA